>NW_024055470.1:0-182500 GCF_902713615.1 Scyliorhinus canicula
GAATTCACACTGGGGAGGCCATTCGCCTGCGCCCAATGTGGGAAGGAATTCACCCAGTCATTTAGCCTCACTGTGCATCAACGAGTTCACACTGGGGAGAGACCGTTTACCTGCTCCAAGTGTGGGAAGGGATTCACCATTTCATCCAACCTGCTGAACACCAACGAGGCCACAAGTAACCACAGTGATTGGATTTTACTGTTCCTCACATTCAGGACTGAACCATGTTCATTTGGGGTCTCTTTCTGCTGATGACAAACTCCAGCCCATTTACAGGGGCTAATATTCTGGCTAAAAGTCAAATAAATTAGATTTGTGTTAAATACGCAGTGTGTTGAAACTTTTTTAATAAACAATTTTAATGAGGTAAAACAGTAGAATTACAGAATAAGAAAACAAAAGGACTGTACAGTAACAAAGTACATAGTGCATTGCCGTAGCCCACCCCACCCGGATCTGCCTAAATGACCCCCGATACCACGTTCCCGTGCCCCCCCTGCTGACGATTAAATCTCCCCAAAGAAGTCAATAAGCAGCTGCCACCTCCGGGTGAACCCTAACAACGACCCTCTCAAGGCGAACTTGACTTTCTCCAAGCCAAGGAAACTCGCCATGTCTGACAGCCAGGTTTTCGACTTCGGGGGCTTTGAGTCCCTCCAAGATAGAAGTATCTGTCTCTGGGCTACCAGGGAAGCAAAGGCCAAAATGTCAGCCTCTTTCCCCCCCCTGGACTTCTGGGGCCACTGAAACCCCAAAAATCGCCACCTCTGAACCCATTGCCACCCTCGTGTTCAATACTCTGGACATGATGTCTGAACCACTACCATTATCTCCTAAGTTTTGGGCACGCCCGAAATGTGTGGATATGGTCTGCCGGTCCTCTGAGACACTTTACACCTGACCTCTATGCTGAAGGATCTGCTCATCAGGGACACTGCCATGTGGGCCCGGTGGACGACCTTAAATTGAATCAGGCCAAGCCTGGCACATGTTGCAGTCCCATTAACCCTGCTCAGCGCGTCCGCCCACAGGCCATCCCCCTCCCAACTCCTCCTCCCATTTATGTCTCAGCTCCTCGGTCTGTGTCTTCTCCGCCCCCATGAGCTCCTTGTAAATATCTGAGACACTTCCCTCCCCCACCCATCCTCTAGACACGACCCTATCTTGGATTCCCTTTCGAGGTAAGAGTGGAAAAGATGGCACCTGCCTGCGCAAAATGTCCCGCATCTGAATATTCCGGAATTAATTCCCCATCGTCAAACCAAACTTGGCCTCCAGCGCCCTCAAGCCAGGGAAGCTCCCTTCCAAAAACCAATCTCCCATCTGCTCAATCCCAGCCCTCCGCCATACCCAGAACCCCCGTCCAACCTCCCCGGGGCAAACCAAAGGTTGTCACATATCGGGGACCAGACCGATGCTCCCATTGCTCCCACGTGCCTCCTCCACTGTCCCCAGATCCAAAGGGCCGCCACCACTGGTGGGGAAGGGCCCTGGCGGGAACGGCAGAGACACCGTCACCAACGCCCCCAGACTGGTACCCCTACATGGGGGCTGCTTCCACCCGCTCCATGGGGCTGCTTCCACCCGCTCCATGGGGCTGCTTCCACCCGCTCCCAAGTCGACCCACCAACCACTTCCTTATCATGGCAATGTTAGCCGCCCAATAATAGTTGCTGAAATTCGGCAGTGCAGTTCAGTTCCGCTCAAGCATCACCCTCTTCACTCGCGGGGACTTGCCTGCCCATACAAAGCCCAAAATGATCTTGCTTACCCTCTTAAAAAAGGAATGTGGAATGAAAATGGGGAGACACTGGAACACGAATAAGAATCTCGGGAGGACCGTCATTTTAACTGTAGTCTCCCAGCAGGGCCGGCTCAAGGCACCGGCAACTCGGGCTGTCGCCCGGGGTGCCATGTGTTCGGGGGCGCCAGAGACTCAGGTCCCGCGCATGCGCAGTTGGGCCGGTGCCAACCAGCGCATGCGCGGTGGCCGCCCGCCCCCAGGGCGGCCCCCCGGCTCGGTCCGCCCCCCCCCCGCTCGGTCCCCCCCCCGCCCCCCTCGGGTCTGCCCCCCTTGGGTCCGCCCCCCCCGCCCCGCCCTCGGGTCCGCCCCCCCGCCCCGCCCTCGGGTCCGCCCCCCGCCCCGCCCTCGGGTCCGCCCCCCCCCGCCCCGCCCTCGGGTCCGCCCCCCCCACCCCACCCTCGGGTCCGCCCCGCCCCCCGCGTGTCCGCCCCCCCTCGGGTCCGCCCCTCCTCAGCCCCGCCCCCTCCTCGGCCCCGCCCCCCCCTCGGGTCCGCCCCTCCTCGGCCCCGCCACCCCGCCCCCCCCCCCCTCCTCGCCCCCCCCTAGGCCCCCCCCCCCCCCTCGACCCCTCCCCCACCGGCCCCGGCCCCGCCCCCCCCCCAAGGGCGCCGAAGTTCAGCTTGCCCGGGGCGCCAGCAACCCTAGAGCCGGCGCTGTCTCCCAGCTAACGACAGCGGGAGCGCACCCCACCTCCAGAACTCCCCTCGCATTTGATCTACCAGCCAGGACAGGTTCAGCTTGTGCAGTCGACCCCAATCCCGCGCCACTTGTATTCCCAGGTACCTGAAACTCTCCCCAACGAACCGGAACAGCAGCTCCCTCAGCCGGTCCCCTTGGCCCCTCTCCTGAAGTATAAACATTTCACTTTTGTCATATTCAATTTGTACCCCGAAAAACCGGCTGAATTCCATCCATCCCCACCATCAGGTCTGAAAGCCCCCCCCCCCCCCCCCCCCCCCCCCCGAACCAGCCCCTTCCAACCCTCTGAAGCCCTCAGAGCAATTGCCAGCAGCTCTATAGCGCAAACAGCAGTCGGGAGAGTCTCGTCCTGTCCCGCGGTGCAGTTTAATATAGTCGGAAGTCGTCCTGTTGGCCTCACACTCGCCTCCGGGGCCTGATATAGCAGCCTGACCCAGTCAATAAAACCCACCCCAAATCCAAACCGTCCCAGCAGCTCCCATAAATAGTCCCACTCTACCCGGTCAAACGCCTTCTCCACGTCCATTGCCACCACTACCTCCACTTCCTTTCCCTCTGGGGACATCATGGTCACATTGAGAAATCTTCTTATATTCACCACCAGTTGCCTACCTTTAACGAACCCTGTTTGATCCTCCCTAATAACACTCGGCACACAATCCTCAATCCTAGTGGCCAAAAGCTTTGCCAGCAATTTAGTGTCCACGTTAAGAAGGGAGATCGGCCTATAAGACCCACACGACTCCGGGTTCTTGTCCCGTTATCAAATCAAGGAGATGGTGGCCTGCGACATTTTCTGGGGCAGCACCCCTTTGTCCCTTGCCTCAATAAGAAGCTTGACCAGCAGCAGCTCCAATATCCCAGAGAACTTACTATAAAATTCTACCGGGTACCCATCCGGCCCCGGGGTTTTACCTGACTGCAGGGCCTTTATGCCCTCAAATATCTCCTCAGCTCTGATCGGGGCGCCCAGCCCTTCTACTAACTCCTTACCCACTTTTGGGAATGTCAGGCCATCTAAGAAGCGTCTCATCCCCTCCGGCCCCGCGGGGGGCTCCGAGCTATAGAGTTTGCTATAAAAGTCCTTGAAAGCCCTGTTCACACCCGCCACATCCCCCACCAAGTTACCGCCTCCATCCACCACTTTACCAATTGCCCTAGCCGCCTCCCTCTTTCTGAGCTGCTGGGCCAGCATCCTGCTAGCTTTCTCTCCATGTTCATATACCGCACCCCTCACCTTTCTGAGCTGCTGGGCCAGCATCCTGCTGCCTTTCTCTCCATGTTCATATACCGCACCCCTCACCTTTCTGAGCTGCTGGGCCAGCATCCTGCTGCTTTCTCTCCATGTTCATATACCGCACCCCTCGCCCTTCTGAGCTGCTCCCCTGCCTTACCCGTGGACACCACCCCAAACTCCGCCTGCAGCCTCCCCCGTTCCCTCCAGAGCTCCGCACTCGGGGTCCCCGCATATCTCCTGTCAATCTGCAGGATCTCCGCTAACAGTCGGTCCGTCTCTGCCCTGTCCGTCTTGACTCTGAGCCCAGATAGAAATCATCTCCCCTCTCACCACTGTCTTGAGCGGTGCTATGTCTTTTCGTCCAACGTCATTTCGTCCAACGACACTTCGTCCACGTCTTTTGGTCCAACGTCTTTTTGTCCGCCCGTCTTTTGGTCCAACGTCACTTCGTCCAATTATCCAATTACAAATAGTTTAATCTAGTTTTTCAATGTTACTGCTCAAGGATCCTCTCCACCTATTTCGCCTCTTGAAGTTGAGTTCTGCATTTGTGCTGCTTGATCTCCAGACATTATTAAGATAAGCTGCAGGATATTCACCCATGTATGCTCCAGCGTGATGAGAGCCATTGTATCTGATGGAATATTTGATCATTTCAGACCTGTAATGTCAGAACCCACTGTCAACCAGAGGTTTTAATCACTCGACGAAAATCGAGTTTAAACCTGCTTCTTTCAGAACTGCACTCATTGTCTAAATCCAATTAGACTCCCACTTATATCTGTGTCTGTCGGAATTGTAGAATATCAAATCATCTTGTCCTCTCCCCATTATTCTCTCTCGGGTACAGTTCTGGAAATCTAACTTTTAGGGAATTTCGGGAATTTACAATTTACATCAATTTTAAGTAATTTCGGGAATTTTAAGTAATTAGTAAACTTTTAGATTTTATAACTGCATTTTTAGATTTTTTAACTTTTTAACTGCATTTTTCAACTTGCATTTTACTTGCATTTTATCAATTACTTGCATTTTAGCAATTAAATTCACTTGCTGTATTGTACTTGCATTTTATCAATTAAATGGTTTTATACGGAGTTAATTTGTAATTGGATAATTGGACGAAGTGACGTTGGACCAAAAGACGGGCGGACAAAAAGACGTTGGACCAAAAGACGTGGACGAAGTGTCGTTGGACGAAGTGACGTCGGACGAAAAGACGCGACACGGTCTTGAGCGCCTCCCACACCACCGCTGCTGAGACTTCCCCTGTATCGTTGACCTGCAGGTAGTTTTGTATACACTTCCTCACCCTCTCGCACACCCCTTCGTCCGCCAGCAGTCCCACATCCAGCCTTCATTGCGACGCTGGAACCTCTCTACACTCACCTGTAGCTCGACCCAATGTGGGGCATGGGCGGAAATGGTGATTGCCGAATACTGCCCATCCACCACCCCTGTCAGTAAATCCCTACTCAGTATTAAAAAATCGATCCGGGAGAAGACCCGATGGACGTGCGAGAAAAGGAAAACTCCTTCCCTGTTGGCCTTCCAAACTCCCATGGGTCGACCCCCCCATCTGCTCCATGAACTCTCTCAGCTCTTTTCCCATTGCTGACACTCTGCCCGTTTTTGAGCACGACCGGCCCAGGCCTGGATCCATAACTGTATTGAAGTTCCCTCCCATAACCAGCTTGTGGGAATCCAGGTCAGGGATCTTCCCCAGCACCCTCTTTATGAAATCCGCATCATTCCAGTTTGGGGCATATATGTTGACCAGGACCACCTTCCTCCCTTCCAGCTGACCGCTAACCATAACATAGCGACCTCCCCCATCCAAAACAATACTCCCCACCTCAAACTGCACCCGCTTGTTCACCAGAATCGCGACCCCCCTGGCCTTAGTATCTAGCCCCGAGTGGAATATCTGACCAACCCAGCTCTTCCTCAACCTAATCTGGTCCTCTACCTTCAGGGGCGTCTCCTGCAACATTATCACGTCCGTCTTTAGAGCCCTAAAATGCGCGAACACCTTTGCCCTCCTCATCGGCCCATTTAGCCCCCTAACGTCCCACGTGACTAGCCTATTTGGGGGGCACTGCCCCCCCCCCCCCCCCCCGCCGGTCAGCCATCCCCTTTCCTGGGCCTGCCCCCTGCCCCCAGCCCCTGCCCCCAGGCCCTGCCCCCAGTCCCTGTCCCGTGCCTCTGTAGCCCCGCCTCCTGGCAGCGCCCAGCCCCGACCTCTTCTCCGCTTCTCAAAAAATGTCCCTCCCTTGTCAGCCGAACCCCCCCCCCCCCCCCCCCCCCCCCCCCCCCGAGGGGTCGGACCTGGCAGCCTACGTGGTTGTTGTGCTGAACTCGCTGATGGGAGCTGGATCCTTCCAGGGGCCCCTGGAGTTAGAGGGGGCCCACAGAATACTGGCCAGGAGGCCCAAGCAGAACGAGCCGCGGTGTTGGTGGGTTTCACCGGTTCGTGGATCGTGAGTGTGTGCTCCGGTGGGCCAAGATGGAGCGGAGCAGCAAGTGGGAGAACACGGAGGTGTGGATCTTCCAGGACTGGAGTGCGGAGGTGGCTACACGGAGGGCCGGGTTTAACTGGACGAAGGCGGTGCTCCACAGACGGAGCGTGAGCTTTGGCATGTTGCAGCCGCCGCATCTGTGGGTCACCTACACGGACTGGCACCATTATTTTGAGTCCCCGGAGGAGGCGTGGGCCTTTGCGCAGGCCGAGAAACTGGACTCAAACTGAGGGTCTAAGATGGGGAATTTTGTATGATAATGTACTTGTGTTTGCTCTGTTTAATGCAAGATGTGGGTTGGCTTTAGGGTGGGTGGGGTGATGTTGTTATGTCTTTTTGTATGGGTCTGGTGGATGGGTTCGGGCAGGGAGGTAAACGGGGAGTGCGGGGAGCTGGTGGGGGGGACAGGCAATGGGAGTGGCCCTAGTGGAGGCGGGGTTGGGCAGGGCGAAAGCGCGGGCTTTTCTCGGGTTTTTCCGCGCTGTGGGATGGTGGGGGCGAGTCGGGGCTGAGAAGCGCAGGCCGTTGCTGGTTTTTATTTTCCCACGCAAGAGCCGGGGGGGGGGGGGGGGGGGAGAGGAGGAGGGCCTGCTGATGGGCACGAAGGAGGAGGGGTAGTCCCACGTGGGGAGGAGTCGGAGGTAGGGCGGAAGTCGCCGGGGTCAGCAGAAGTTAGCTGGCTCATGAGAGTGCTCTGAAGGGAGGGGCGCGGCTAGGAGGGGTCCTTGCCTGGGGGGGTACTGAGTTGCTGCTGAAACGGTCAGGAAGGAGCTGGAGGATGCAGGGGGTGCTGGAGGGGGGGGGGGAGTTGCCGCCGTGGGGAACTGGCAGAGCGGGGGATGCTGGCCGGGGGTGGCCAAGGGATGGGGTATGGCTAATCGGCAGGGAAGGAGGGCAGGGAGCCCTCTGATCCGGCTGATAACCTGGAATGTGAGGGGGCTGAATGGGCCGGTCAAATGGGCCCGGGTGTTTGCGAACTTGAAGGGGCTGAAGGCGGATGTGGCCATGCTCCAAGAGACACACCTGAAAGTGGTGGACCAGGTTCGGCTGAGGAAGGAATGGGTGGGCCAAGTATTTCACTCAGGGCTGGATGAGAAGAATCCTGGTGGGAAAGAGGGTGTCGTTCGAGGCGTTAAATGTGGTGGCTGACAGTGGCGGGAGGTATGTGATGGTGAGTGGCAAGCTGCAGGGGAAGCGGGTGGTGTTGGTGAATGTTTACGCCCCAAATTGGGACAATGCGGGGTTTATGCAGCGTATGTTGGGCCGCATTCCGGACCTGGAGGTGGGGGGCCTGATCATGGGGGGGGGACTTCAACACGGTGCTGGATCCCCCATTGGATCGATCCAAGTCCCAGACGGGTAGGAGGCCAGTGTTGAGGGGATTTATGGATCAGATGGTGGGGGGGGGGGGGGGGGAGGGGGGGTGGGGGGGGGGGGGGGGGAGGGGCGGGTGGATCCCTGGAGGTTTGAGAGACAAGGGCCAGGGAATACTCGTTTTTCTCCCACGTGCATAAGGCCTATTCGAGGATTGTTTTTTTTCATCCTGAGCAGGGGGCTGGTTTCGAGGGTGGAGGATGTTGAATACTCTGCCATTGCCATTTCGGATCATGCCCCGCACTGGATGGACCTCGGGCTGGGGGAGGAGAGGGACCACCGTCCGCTCTGGTGCTTGGAGGTGGGGCTGCTGGCAAATGAGGAGGTGGCCGAGAGGGTTCAGGGGTGTATTGAGAGGTACCTTGAGGCCAACGATAATGGGGAGGTCCGAGTGGGGACAGTCTGGGAGGCATTGAAGGTGGTGACTAGAGGGGAGTTGATTTCCATCCGAACCCATAGGGAGAGGGGGGAGTAGAGGGAGAGGGAGAGACTGATAGGGGAGATGGTGAGGGTGGATAGGAGATATACGGAGGCTCCGGAGGAGGGATTGCTGGGGGAGAGGCATAGCCTTCAGGCCAGGTTCGATCCATTAACTACCAGAAAGGCGGAAGCTCAGTGGAGGAAAGCACAGGGGGCGGTGTATGAATATGGGGAGAAGGCGAGCAGGATGCTGGCACACCAGCTCCGAAAGCCAGGGAGATTGGGGGAGTGACGGATAGAGGTGGGAAGATGGTGCGGAGGGGGGTAGATGTTAATGGGGCCTTCAGGGACTTCTATGGGGAACTGTACCGGTCTGAACCCCCGTTGGAGGGGTGTGGAATGGGACGCTTCTTGGACAAGCTGTGATTTCCGAGGGTGGAGGAGGGGCAGGTGGAGGGACTGGGGGCAGCGATTGAGCTGGAGGAGTTGGTTAAAGGGATAGGGAGCATGCAGTCGGGGAAGGCGCCGGGGCTGGATGGGTTTCCAGCCGAATTTTATAAAAGGTATGCAGACCTGTTGGGCCCCCTGTTGGTCCGGACCTTTGACGAGGCAAGGGGTGGGTGGGGGGGGGGGGGGGGGGGGCTTTGCCCCCAACTATGTCACGGACACTGATTTCCTTGATCCTGAAGCGGGACAAGGACCCTCTGCAGTGTGGGTCATATAGGCCGATCTCGCTGCTAAATGTAGATGCCAAGGTATTGGCAAAGATCTTGGCTACAAGGATAGAGGATTGTGTGCCGGGGGTCATTCACGAGGACCAGACGGGGTTTGTGAAGGGAAGGCAGTTGAATACCAACTAACGAAGGCTCCTCAACGTTATTACGATGCCGGCTCTGGAAGGGGAGGCGGAGATAGTGGTGGCATTAGATGCGGAGAAGGCCTTTGATAGGGTTGAGTGGGGGTATCTGTGGGAGGTGTTGGAAAGGTTTGGGTTTGGGGAGGGGTTTGTCCATTGGGTGAGGTTGCTCTATGAGGCCCCGATGGCGTGTGTAGCCACGAATAGGAGGAGGTCAGAGTACTTTCGGCTGTACCGGGGGACGAGACAGGGGTGCGCCCTGTTCCCCTTGCTGTGTGCATTGGCAATTAAGTCCCTGGCCATGGCGTTGAGGGAGTCAGGGAACTGGAGGGGCCTGGTGCGGGGTGGGGAGGAGCATCGAGTGTTGCTTTATGCGGATGACCTGTTGCTGTATGTGGCGGACGCGATGGGGGGGGGGAATGCCTGAGGTGATGCGGATTCTTAGTGAATTCAGGGGCTTCTCTGGGTATAAGCTGAACCTGGGCAAGAGCGAGTTGTTCGTGGTGCACCCGGGGGATCAGGAGGAGGGGATTGGTAGGCTCCCACTGAAGCAGGCAGGGAAGGGCTTCAGGTACCTAGGAGACCAGGTGGCTAGGAGCTGGGGGGGCCCTGCACAAGCTCAACCTCACAAGGTTGGTGGAGCAGATGGAGGAGGAGTTCAAAAGGTGGGATATGTTACCGCTGTCACTGGCGGGGAGGGTGCAGTCCTTTAAGATGACGGTGCTCCTGAGGTTTTTGTTCCTGTTCCAGTGCCTTCCCATCCTTATCCCGAAGGCCTTTTTTAGGAGGGTCAACAGGAGTATTATGGGATTTGTGTGGGCGCATGGGACTCCGAGGGTGAGAAGAGTGTTCTTGGAACAGGGCAGGGATGGGGGGGGGGGGGGGGGGGGATGGCACTGCCCAACCTCTGTGGGTACTACTGGGCTACCAACGCAGTGATGATGCGTAAGTGGGTAATCGACGGGGAGGGGGCAGCATGTAAGAGGATGGAGGTGGCGTCCTGTGTGGGCACGAGCCTGGAAGCGCTGGTAACGGCGCCATTGCTGCTCCCTCCAACGAGGTATACCATGAGCCCGGTGGTGGCGGCTACCCTCAAAATTTGGAGGCAATGGAGACGGCATAGGGGAGAAGTGGGGGGCTCGATGGAGGCCCCGATACGGGGGGAAACATCAGTTTGTCCAAGGGAGCATCGAAGGTGGATTTCGGGGGGGGGGGGGTGTGGGGGGGGGGGGGAGAAGTGTGTACATGGGTTTGTGGGATGTGGCGGGTGTTATCTCTTTCCTTTCTGTTGTTTGCTTTTTTTTGTTTTTGATTTAGTGGTTGCTTTTGTAGGGGGGTGGGTGTTGTTCTAGGGTTTATACAATGGTCATTCTGTTGATATTGTTTTGTTTATATTTTGTGAAAATCTTAATAAAAATTATTTTAAAAAAAACATAGTTACTCTGTATCAAAAATGTCTAATACTAATAAAAGCAAAATACTGCGGCTGCTGAAATCTGAAATAAACACACATGTCCATCCGAGGCCAGTTCCAATGCTCCAGTGATGCCCAATGTAAACTGGAAGAACAACACCTCAGCTTCCTATTAGACACTTTACAGCCTCCTCCATCTGCCTTTACAGCCTCCCCCATCTGCCTTTACAGCCTCCCCCATCTGCCTTTACAGCCTCCTCCATCTGCCTTTACAGCCTCCCCCATCTGCCTTTACAGCCTCCCCCATCTGCCTTTACAGCCTCGCCCATCTGCCTTTACAGCCTCCCCCATCTGCCTTTACAGCCTCCCCCATCTGCCTTTCCAGCCTCCCCCATCTGCCTTTACAGCCTCCCCATCTGCCTTTACCCCCCATCTGCCTTTACAGCCTCCCCCATCTGCCTTTACAGCCTCCCCCATCTGCCCCATCTGCCTTTACAGCTCCCCCATCTGCTCTTCACTGTTCAGTTGCTTCCATTTCACATTCGGCTGTCTCATCAATTTTCCACCGTTAATACTCTTCATTCCTTAAAGACCCCTCTATTATTTCCTTGACAAATTTGTCCATGCGGCACCGCGGCAGAGTGGTTAGCACTGTTGCCTCACAGCACCTGGGACCCAGGTTCAATTCGGCCTTGGGAGTTTGCACATTCTCCCCTTGTCTGCATGGTTTTCCTCGTGGTGCTCCGGTTTCCTCCCACAGTCCAAAGATGTCCAGCTTTGGTGGATTGGCTGTGCTAAATTGCCTCTTAGTGTCCAAAGGTGTGCAGGTTCGGTGGCGTTCCGGGGATTGGGTGTGGTAGTGAGCCTAGGTAGGGAGTTCAGTGGTAGCCTAGGTAGAGGATCAATGCAGACGTGATGAGCCGAATGGCTCCATCTGCACTGTCGGGATTCCATATCTGTAGGTGGATTGGCCGTGCTAAATTGGCCCTTAGTGTCCAAAGATGTGCAGGTTAGATGTGCGGGGTTTCAGGGATAGGGCGGGAGCCTGGTTAGGGTGCTCTTTCAGAAGATCGGTGCAGACTCGATGGGCTGAATGGCCTCATTATGCATGTATTCTATTCTGTTCTTTTCTATTCTACCTGGTCTTCTATTCTGCCCCACCTCCTGTGCCCCTTTTCAATTATATAATTCTGTCCATTCCTACCCTACCCTCCTCTAGTGCTGTGAAGGATCATTTAAATGATGTACTGGTAAACTCGGTTTCTCTCCACAGATGTTGGCAGACCAGCTAAATCTATCCAGCAATGTCAGATTTCATGCTGACAGTAATGTTGCCCATAAAGACAGACGCCAGCAATATGGTAATTGAAGCAGAGGAAATGGCAGAGATGGTTACAAATCACTTGTTCTCGGTCTTCCTGTGGAGGTAAAGCAGAAAGATAGACCCGGAAAGGAGGTTCTGTGCGGATCTGCTCACTGCCGCCTTTCCCATTCACTAACGGGATTTGACCAACAGAATTGTTCACATCTTGTACAAGGAAGATCAAATCCAATTGGCATCTCCATTTCAAATCCGTTGTGAAGTAACGATGACGAGGACACGCCATCACATTTGCTGATTGAAAACTGGACAGAAACATTATCAAATCTTTCACATTAACCGTGAGACAAGTTGGAATGATTTAAGTTTATTGCTGGAAGTTATGGGAATCTCGGGTGCTGCAGCCAATTCTATTTACTTTTACCCCGGCCTCAAAATGCATTCAGCAAAATCAGAAATGCTGAATTGTCCTGATGCAATGAGATGGAAAATATGTTCGCATTTTGAGAAAGTTCACATATTAGCGGTTCGTTCAGTCCACAACAGAATTGAATGGGTTTACAGAGGCAGGTTTAATCACCGTCTGAAACATGCGCATAAAGACAGACACAAGTGATTCTGTGACTGAAGTGGAGGAAATGGCAGAGATTTTAATAGAATCCATTTTTAAAAAATCTGTCTTCCTGATAGCGAAATAGGAAAAGCCACTCGGGGAGATGAGGAAAACGAGGCTCGGTACAGATCCTGTGGCGTCCCTCTTTCTTCAACACGAACGGGTGAAGGCGTCAGAATGTCTCAGACACAGAACAAAAAGGAATCAAATATAATGAAAATATCATTCTCAAATCTCTACCTGTAAAACTATCCCATGTCATTTGAATGCTGACTGTGCTCAATCACAAATGAGCACAATGGGGTTTGTATTTCCCAGTGACTCGAATTATTTTCTTTTGTCAGTCATGTTTGCAAATCAATGTATATTTCAGAGTCTCACTTTCAAATGAAGATATAAATGTCGGATAAGATGACGTTTTGAGTAACGGAACAGATACTGAGTAAATTGATTGATATTTTTGAAGCAACATGAGAATGATGTTATTGCTGAGTGAGCAGAAATCATTCCACCCTGAGAATGCTTCTCCATTTGAAAATTCATTTGAAACCAAATAAAGTGGAGGACTGCAGCAAAGTGATCTCAACAGGGCTTTGTGAAGTTCTAAAAATCATTCTCTCTCTAATAGACAGACTCTGTGAACAGGCTGTAGATCAAATATAATTAAATTCTGTATATCAACTCAGAAATAATGAAGAGAAGCTTGATCAGGAAAAAAACACCTTCATAAATTCGGTATGAAATCAATTGCATCATTACATATTGTTTATATCGTAAACTACATAATTTCCGTGTTCACATCTTCTGGTCCAGTGAAACTTGATCATTAAGTCAAACTGGACGTGGATTCGACAGAAATTCCTTTGTCAAAAGCGAATTGGACGATCAGCTGTAATGGAGAAAACTCAAGGCCATTCAAACAGAAAAACATTGAGACTAATCAAAGGATTGTTCTTTTGAAAAGCTGGTCGAGGTGATCGAAGTGCCGCTTATTGCGTTTTGCCAATTTATGGTTACATTGATTTATTAGTCTCTCTGCAGCATTCCTAATGAGAACAGCCGAATTCTAAAAAACAAAGGTCCCAAAGTGTGACTGAGTGACAGAACAGTGTCCGCTTTCTACACAGGCTCATTAGAGTGAACGTGAGCCAGCGGTTTCTGTAGTGCAGTGGTTATCACGTTCGCCTCACACGCGAAAGGTCCCCGGTTCGAAACCGGGCAGAAACATTATGGCGATGAATTGTTTTCTGTTTACTCATTAAGAGAATCCATGACCTTCCACCCGTTTCAAATGATATCCTACAAAATCCACCATTATGGGGACTGGGTGGAATCGGTCAGAGAGTTCACACGTGTTAAGTGTGAATGGTTTTCCAATGAGCTGCGACATCTTCTGATTCGAATAATAATGTTAAATCAATTTCTCTGCCGCTTGTCTAAGTTTTCAGCCGAATTGAACTCCCTCAAAAGGAGTTTCTTCAGTGCAACAAGAATGCAGGTTTCCTGATCTCGGTCAGAGGGTCAAACTCGGTGTTTTGTTTATGTGGTGTGGCGGTTGTCATGTTTATTTTACACTTTAAAAAAACCCTGGATTGGTAACCGCGTAAATACATTATCGAATCCCATTCGATTAAGTGTTTGGGAAAAGTTGCATAATTGACATTTTCATTGTCACACATCCCGAATAACCCTTGAACTGAGGGAATCTGCCGTGTGGAACCCCGGTCCCCAGAGCTTCAGCCTGATTCTCTGCATTGCCAGTTTAGTGACAATAACACAACTCAACACCAACTATCAGCCCCAGTGAATCCGCTCTCGATTATTACCTGAATATAATACCTTACAAAGCAAATGTCATTTGCTCTCATATATGCCGGAAAATGCATTCAGGAGAAGCAGAAATGCTGAAAATTGCCGGCACACTGAGCAGGAACATAGATGCTCCTATATTGACTCGGCACAAATATTAACAGTTCGTTCAATGGCGATTAATGCAGTTTAGAGGCTGGGATTGTCTCTGTTAATATATTAAATTGATTAACACTAAAAGACCGGCTGGGAATCCTGCAGTAAGTAACTCACCTCCTCCCCCCCCCCCCCCCCCCCACCCCACCCCCCAGCAGTCACAAGTCAGGAATTAAATGGCTCAAAGGGCAAAGCTGGCTGGGTGGATTGGCCATGCGAAATGACTGGGTTACGAGGGGTGTGGGTCGAGTTAGGGTGCCCTTTCCAAGGGTCTGTGGAGACTCGATGGGCCGAATGGTCTCCTCCTGCACTGTTGGGATTGTATGATTCCACCAATATTGATCTCCTTCAGTTCCTCCCTCTCACTAAACCCTCCATTCCCAACATTTCTGCCATCTGATTTGTGTCAGTTTCTGTCTCTTTAGAATATACTGGAATTTGTCAAAAAGGCTACTAAAAGTAAATCTAATAATCTAAATTGAATCAACTGAATTGGGTAAAAGTTATTCAATATGCATTTTTCATGGACTTTGCAAACTGATGTCGAAAGTTTTACCACGAGCCAGCCAGGAGTCGAACCTGGAATCTCCTGATCCGTAGTCAGGCGCGTTATCCATTGCGCCACTGGCCCACAGTGAAATGCAATTGTTACAAATTGGTTCAATACGTCACACAGACTATTTATCCCAAAGTTCTTCACAACTCTGGGGGAAATTCTCTCAGGATCCCCCCCCCCCCCCCCCCCCCCCGGCGGATTGGATTGGAGTCAGGGTTGAATTTGGTGACAATGTAAAATACACCAATGCTGTTCCCAGCCTGGGAGGTCATCCCCGAAAAACAGAAAGAATGAGCTGCCAGTTGTGGGATCGTGTCCAGTGTCTGTTTGTGGGGAAATGCAGTTGGTGAATGGCCAGGCTGGAGTAACACTGACCAGAACATAAAACAACAAGTGAATGAATGTAAGTTTGGAAATTCCCAGCTCCTTCCTGTCTGCAGGTATTTCCCGCTCTGAGCTGCACAATGAATAACGAACCACACCGATAAAACTAACTTTTATTTCCTGCCCGTTCAACTGGTGTCGGTGCCAGTGATGTTTATGGACAAACTGCAGGATCTGTTTCCCCTGCTGCATTTATTCCCCTGGAACTGATACTCTCATTTTCTGTTTCCATCAAATGTCCGAACGCTGTAAAGTTCCGATCATGTCCACCAGAGGGCGACATGGCCACATGTTTCCTCATCAAATACCCGCCATAATATTCACCTTAAGTTGCTGTCTCAGTCAATGGTTCCTCTCTGCTTTCAAACAGAGGAGCAGGTGAAATAGAAGCAGAAGTTGGCCATTCGGCCCCTTCAGGCTGTTCTACTATTCAATAAAATGGGGAGATGACGGCGTTGGACTGGGGTGGGCACAGTAAGAAGTCTTCCAACACCAGTTTAAAGTCCAACAGGTTTGTTTCAAACACGAGCTTTCGGAGCACAGCTCCTTCATGGGGTGTGTAAAGAGGTGGGTTCTACCACCAGATATATAGACAGTCAATGATACAAAGACTCGCATTTCAACGTATCACCTTGCATCACTGACTGTCGATATATGTGGTTATGGAACCCACCTCTTCATTCACCCGATGAAGGAGCTGTGCTCCAAAAGCTAGTGATTGGAAACAAACCTGTTGGACTTTAACCTAGTGTTTAAAGACTTCTTACTGTTCAATAAGCTGGCTGCTTTGTTTGTGTTTCGAATTCCACATTCCCATCATGCAAACAGACGACATTTGATTCTGTGATACTAACTGGTTTGTTTTATAGCATGATACACACACGGTAGCACATACAAGCAGATGAGATAGAAGCAGAAGTCGGCCATTCGGTCCCTTCAGCCTGTCCTGCTATTCACTGAGACCATGGCTGGTCTGTTTGTGTTTCGAATTCCACATTGCCATCATGCAAACGGACAAAATAAGCTTCTGTGAAACTGAATATTCTGTTTTCTAGAATGATACAGCACATGTGCAGAGTTCGAAAGAATCTCAACAAACACTCGAGGAACAGCAGCGCATCTTTCCACTGGGCTGAATACAGCTTTCACACTCAGTGTGTGTTCAGCAGTTTCACACTGTAAATGCTGCACCCATTTTGTGTGTCCTTACATCGCAGATTTGGGTTTCAATCTTGTTTCCACTTGTTCTTTGTGTCGAGCGGCAGTTGTTGATCAATCTGCCATTGATAGCTCCGGCAGACATATCTTTTGTTTCTTTGTATCTTCCATTGCTCTGACAGAGAGCTAGCACAGACACAGTAGCCCGAATGGCCTGAATCTGTGGTGTAATCATTCTCTGATTTGATGCTAACTTCACCCTGTGGCTACGAAAGCCAAGGCCTTTTTTCATTTAATCTCTCCTGACTTGCCCCCTATCAGAACCCTTTCCTGTTGTTCTGTTTCCTCCCTCCGGGATTTCACTTCGTTAAAACGTACTACATTTCTAACCTTTCCCGATTTCAATGGAAGGTCAAGGAGGTGAAAGATGAATTTTGTTTCCCTGTCCACAAAAGCTGCCTGACTGCTTGAGATTTCCCAGCATTTTCCGCAGGTATCTGATTGGCTGTGGGTGGCAATGAAAGTATCTGTTGCCTCAATCATCTCTTTCAACCGGCTCGTTGGTCTAGGGGTAAGATTGTCGCTTCGGGGTTTATGCTGCATGAAAATGTGAGAGATCCCGGGTTCAAATCCCGGAAGAGCCCTTATTGGCCAAACTGCAGATTTTGTTCATTTCTTTCCAGTGCAGACAGCGGGATCGGTTCACGTTGGGTTTGCTTTGAGAAGCTGAGCTCACACTGCAGGGAATCAATACGTTCCCGAGAAAATCGAGACATTTTGAAAAAGCTTGTCTGTGAGTGGACATTCACTTATCTCTATTCACTAATCCAGGTGACCCCATGATGGTGGATTCAGGCAGCTGTGTGTCTGTTTCATTTGATTCATTCGGGGATGTGAACATCACTGGGGAGGCCAGGATTTATTGCCCAGAACTCTTTGCCCTTGAGAAGGTGGTGGTGAGCTGCTTCCTGAACAGCTGCAGTCTATTGGTGTAGGTACACCCACAGTGCTGTTAGGGAGGGAGTTCCAGGATTATGTCCCAGTGACAGTGAAGGCACAGCCGATATATTTCCCAGTCAGGATGGGGAGTGGCTGGGAAGGAAACTTTCAGGGTGTCAGGGTCTTGGATTTGAAAGGTGCTGTCTGAGATGCCTTTGGTGAGTTCCTGCACCCATCCAGGCAAGTGGAGAGTATTTCATCACACTCCCGACATGTGCCTTGTAGACGGTGGTCAGGTTTTGTGGGGTTAGGAGGTGAGTTACTCGCTGCAGGATTCCCAGCCTCTGACCTGCATTTGGCGCCATTGAACGAACTGTTGATATTTGTGCCGAGTCAAAATTGGAGCATCTGTGTTCCTGCTCAATGTGCCGGCAATTTTCAGCTAATCCTGAATGCATTGTGAGGTACATGTCAGAGCGAATGACACATGCTTGAAAGTTATTATATTCAGGTAATATTGGATAGCGGATTCACTGGGGAGTGGGTGGTGGGTGAATAGTGTAACTGGCTCTGGACCAGGTAATATTGGACAGTGGATTCACTGGGGGAGTGGCTGGTGGGTGAATAGTGTAACTGGCTCTGGACCAGGTAATATTGGACAGTGGATTCACTGGGGGAGTGGCTGGCGGGTGAATAGTGTAACTGGCTCTGGACCAGGTAATATTGGACAGTGGGTTCGCTGGGGGAGTGGCTGGTGGGTGAATAGTGTAACTGGCTCTGGACCAGGTAATATTGGACAGTGGATTCACTGGGGGAGTGGCTGGTGGGTGAATAGTGTAACTGGCTCTGGACCAGGTAATATTGGACAGTGGATTCACTGGGGGAGTGGCTGGTGGGGGAATAGTGTAACTGGCTCTGGACCAGGTAATATTGGACAGTGGGTTCACTGGGGGAGTGGCTGGTGGGTGAATAGTGTAACTGGCTCTGGACCAGGTAATATTGGATAGTGGGTTCGCTGGGGGAGTGGCTGGTGGGTGAATAGTGTAACTGGCTCTGGACCAGGTAATATTGGACAGTGGATTCACTGGGGGAGTGGCTGGTGGGTGAATAGTGTAACTGGCTCTGGACCAGGTAATATTGGACAGTGGATTCACTGGGGGAGTGGCTGGTGGGGGAATAGTGTAACTGGCTCTGGATCAGTAAAGCAGAGAACCAGGCTGAAGCTCTGGGGACCGGGGTTCCACACGGCAGATTCACTCAGCGACCCAATTCAAGGGCAATTCCGGATGGGTGTAAATGAATAATGAAAATGACAATCATGTAACTTTTCCACACACAAAAATGAATGGGGGTTGATAATGTTTGATAAGGTTTAAACCGAGGGCCTTTATGTTGTAAAGCTAACATGATAATCTCTACACCACAGAAACAGGGGACAGCGCTTAGCGCACTGACCGAGAATAGTAAACTGTGCGTCCTTATTGCACTGAAGGACCTTCTATTGTCAGAGTGCTATCCAACTGAAAACTTAGACAAGTGGCGGAGAAATCGACCCGGCATTAGAATCATCAACTATCACAGCACATTAGAAAACCATTCAGAATTAACAGGTGTGAACTCTGACTGCGATTCCTGCCAGTCTCCATCACAGAGTATTTTGCAGGGTATCAGTTGAAACTTTACGGGTGTAAGGTAATGCATTCGCTTAACTATTGAACAACAAATAGCAAGGATACAACTCATCTGCAAATTAGACGAGTGAGGTCAATAATGTTTCGAATAAGGGAAATTTCCCTCACCATTGCCTCCCCCTCCCCCCACCTGAGCAATCTGCTCCCTGTTCCTGCTGTCCTTTGGTACCCTGCTTACCTTTGTTCTGCCATTAACACATTCTCATCTCTTAATGCGCCATCAGCACCTTTCTTAGCCTTGATCACCGCCTTTTGCATTCCCTTTGTCTTTCCTTCCAAGATGTGGAGATGCCGGCGTTGGACTGGGGTGAGCACAGTAAGAAGTCTTACAACACCAGGTTAAAGTCCAACAGGTTTGTTTCAAACACGAGCTTTCGGAGCACGGCTCCTTCACCTGAAGAAGGAGCCGTGCTCCGAAAGCTCGTGTTTGAAACAAACCTGTTGGACTTTAACCTGGTGTTGTAAGACTTCTTACTTTCCTTCCAAGGCATCTTAGTCCTCCTCCCCCTATCGCTGGCCCCCTATCCAGCCCCAATGTTCCCCTCCCCCTCCCCCTCCCCACAGTATAAATCTGACCAGATTTCCAGTTCTCCAGTTTAGACAAAGCGTCACCCAGACTCGAAACGGCAGCTGCCATCTCTCTCCACAGAGGCTGCCAGACCTGCTGAGAGGGTCCAGTATTTGTGTTTCTGATTCAGATTCCAGCATCCACAGTAAGTTGCTTTTATTGTACATTTAGACATGTTTGAAATGGTGATTACATTTGTTCATCTGCATCTGTAAACCCATTAAATTCAGTTGTACATGAACAAACTGCTAATATGTGAACTGTGTTAAAATGGGAACATCTGTTTCCTGCTCATTGCGTCCTGAACATCCCGGTAATATTCAGTTTCAAAATTAGTTTGTGCAAACTTTCCTCACACTAAATGAGACAGATGTCTCAAATTTTAAAGATAAATTTAGGAATACCGAATTTAGAGTACCCAATTCATTTTTTCCAATTAAGGGGCAATTTTGCGTGGCCAATCCACCTAATCTGCACATTTTTGGGTAGTGGGAGCGAAACCCACGCAAACACGCGGAGAATGTGCAAACTCCACACGGACAGTGACCCAGAGCTGGGATTGAACCCCAGCAGATGGCTCAGTTGACAAGACTACAAAATAGCTGGTTTAGTTCACTCGGCTAAATCGTTGGCTTTTAAAGCAGACCAAGCAGGCCAGCAGCACGGTTCGATTCCTGTATCAGCCTCCCCATAACCCAGTAACCCCACCCAACACTAAGGACAATTTTGGACACTAAGGGCTATTTATCATGGCCAATCCACCTAACCTGCACATCTTTTGACTGTGGGAGGAAACCGGAGCACCCGGAGGAAACCCACGCGGAGGATGTGCAGACTCCACACAGACAGTGCCCCAAGCCGGAATCGAACCTGGGTCTCTGGAGCTGTGAAGAAATTGTGCTGTCCACAACGCTACCGTGCTGCCCCCACAGATGCTTTCTGTTCAATCATGTAATGTTCCATTACTCAGGGCAGCATGGTGGCGCCGTGGTAGCCCTGCTGCCTCTCGGCGCAGGGTCTGGAGTTCACGCATTCTCCCCTTCTTTGCGTGGGTTTCACCCTCATGTGCAGGGTAGGTGGATTGGCCATGCTAAATTGCCCCTTAATTGGGAAAATGAATTGGGTATTCTAAATTTATTTTTTGAAATGTTCCATTACTCCAAACATATTATGATTTGAAAGTAATGTCCTGATTTGAAATCGAGACTCTGAAATATAGAACAAAAATATAAAACAGCAAACGTGACTGACAGAGAAACTAAATCGTGTCACTGGGTAATACAAGTGCCCTTGTGTTCATTGTGAGATTGACCACAGTCAGCTTTTAAACACAATCAAATATCTTCACAGGTCAGAGATTTAAGAATGAAATGTTAATTATATTTGACCTCTTTGTGTTTTGGTGTGTAACATGCTGCAGCCTAAATACCCTTCATGTATAAGAAAGGAGGGGTAACTGTAAATCAACTTTGAGCCTGGATTCCCACACTGGCTTTTCCTGTTTCTCCATCAGGAAGACCGTTTTTTCTTTCTCAAAGCTGGTTCAGTTAAGTCTCTGGCATTTCCTCTAAGTCACAGGTCAGAGACTTAAGAATGATATCTTCATTATATTTGACCATCTTTGTTCTGGGTGTGTAACATTCTGCAGCCTAAATCCCGTTCATGTATAAGAAAGGAGGGCTGACAGCAAATCCGCACTGAGCCTGGATTTCCACATCTCGCTGAGTGGCTTTTCCTGTTTCTCCATCAGGAAGACCGTTTTTTCTGTCTGAAAGCTGGTCCAGTTAAGTCTCTGGCATTTCCTTTAAGTCAGTTACAGTATCGTTTGTGTCTGTCCTTTTGAGTACACATTACTTTCAGACATCCTTCAATCTGGCCTGTTGCATTTGCTGATCCCAATGCCATCTACTCTGCATTGGAGAGACTAAATGCCGACTGGGTGACCGCTTTGCAAAACACCTTCGCTCCATCGACAAGCTGGTGGCAGACTCTCCTGTCGCTTTCTATTTCAACTCACTGTCCTGCTCTCATGTCCACATGTCCGATCTTGGCCTACTGCAGTGATCCCATGCAGCTCAGCACAAAGCCAAGGAACCAATTACAGCCTTGCGGACTTAACCTTCAGTTCAACAACTTCAGACTGTGAAATCTCTCCTCCCCCTTCACCGCCTTCCACTGATCTGTTTTCCCTTTAACATTACCCCCACCCCACAGCTCCCTATTCCTACTGTCCTTTGACACGCTGCTTACCTTTGTTCTGCCATTAACACATTCTAATATCTGAATGTGCCACTATTAGCAGCCCTTTTAGCCTTGATCACCGGCATTTACATTCCCTTTGTCTTTCCATCTAAGACATCTTTGTCAATCTTCACCTCTCGCCAACCCCAATGATCCACTCCCCCTCCCCCCCGCCCCCACTCTTCACCCCAACAGCATAAATCTGAATAAATACAAATTACTGCGGGTGCTGGAATATGAAACGAAAGAGAAAATGCTGGAAAGTCTCAGCAGGTCTGGCAGCATCTGTAGGAAGATGGTAGTCTGACGTGGGCAGCACGGTACCATAAGTGGATAGTACTGTGACTTCACAGCCCCAGGGTACCAGGTTCGATTCCCCGCTGGGTCATCATCATCATAGAATTTACAGTGCAGAAGGAGGCCATTCGGCGCATCGAGTCTGCACCGGCTCTTGGAAAGAGCACCCTACCCAAGATCAACACCTCCACCCTGTCCCCATAACCCAGTAACTCCACCCAACACTAAGGGCAATTTATCATGGCCAATCCACCTAACCCGCACATATTAGGACTGTGGGTGAAAACCAGAGCACCCGGAGGAAACCCATTCACCCACGGGGAGGATGTGCAGACTCCGCACAGACAGTGACCCTAGCTGGGAATCTAACCTGGGACCCTGGAGCTGTGAAGCGTTTGTGCTATCCACAATGCTACCGTACATGACCTCCCTTTGACAAAACCGGGTTGACTCAGTCTTATTTTATCATGCACTTCCAAGAATTCTACGATCTCATCTTTAATAATGGACTCTAAAATATTACCAATTACCGAAGTTGGGCTAACCGGCCTATAAATTCCCATCTTCTGCCTCCCTCCCTTCTTAAACAGCAGTGTTACATTAGCGACTATCCAGTCCTCTGGGACCCTTCCTGTCTCCAGTGATTCCTGAAAGATCACCACCAATGCCTCCACAATCTCTTGAGCTATCTCTTTTAGAACCCTGGGGTGTAGTCCATCCAGTCCAGGTGATTTATCCACCTTCAGACCTTTCAGTTTACTGAGAACTTCTCCTTAGCGATGACCACTGCGCTCACCTCTGCCCTCTGATTCTCCTGCAGCTCTGACATTCAACAGGTGTACTCCACAGTGAAAACTGATGCAAAGTAACTATTCAGTTCTTCTGTTATTTATTTTGTTTGTTATTATTACTTCTGTTACATTTTCCAGTGGTCCAATGTCTATTTTTGCCACATTCTTATCTTTTAAATATTGAAAGGTATGTATATACCTTTTATATATAAAAAATATACTCTTCCTATCTTCTTTTATATTACTAGGTAGCTTGCACTCATATTTCATCCTCTCGCCCCTTATTGCTTTTTTAGTTGTCCTCTGCTGACTTTACACATCACCAAATCCAGAATTGCTTGTTCCCTAGTATGCTCAAACCACGTTCAAACGTTTTGGTCCTGTCCAAAGCTGAAAGAGGTTTTGAGGGTAATCTCTAGTGGTGCACATGAAACTGGACCCAGGTCCAGTTGAATTTCGATTTTGGACTGACAGATGGCTTTTGTTACTTTCATTTTCAGGGTATTAGAAAAGGATTTGCAGACAGAAAACATAAACAAAACCTGACATCAAACGCTGACAGCATCACTCGATTCATCAGGTCCTGGATATTATCGCACTTTCAGCGTAAGCATTGAGCTCCAAATCATTACCACTCACTGCAAAATTTCTTTCTTACATCACCCTGTAGCTCTTGCTCCAAATCTTAAATCTGTGTCCTGAAATCCTTTTACAATCGGCTGGTAGAAGAAACATTTCTTTAGCTACTTTACTGAGACCAATCAGAAACTTGAACACCTCTATCATTCTCCTTTGCTCCAAGAAGAACAACCGCAGTTTCTCCAACCTAACATTGCTACTCAAATCCCTCATTCCTGGAACTATTCTGGTAAGTCTCCCCTGCACTCTCTCAAGGACCATCACATCCTCCATAATGTGTGGTGACCACTGGTTTGCACAGATCCAGATGCTCTGTCTTCCTGTCTGTGATGTCATCAGGCACCTCCAATTGCATGGTGAAATCATCCCCGTTCTCCTCAACTGGGAGCTTTTTCCTCCGACTACAGAGCTTCTGATATCTTTCCAGCTGCAGGCGACAGTGGGAGATTTTAATATGGAAAACAGTGAAACTGTTTCACAGCTAAGTATGTCTGAGCATTTATCAATACCTTTGAGCTTTTAGTGCTCTGCTCTGTTACCTGTGAGGGGTTCCATGTCTCTGGGGCTAGTGTGACCCTTGGAAAACAATGCAAAATGTCCGTGGGAAGAAGGACAACCACCTGTCGACATATAAAATCCCTTCTCTCTCTTTCTCTCGCTCTCTCCCTCTCCCCCACCCCCCTCTGGAAAACCAAGATTGACATCAAAATCTGGCAGTCACTCAGTTAATCAGGACCTGAATGTAAGTATTTATGTTTGAACTGCGGTTCAAGAATTAAACACCTCTGTAGCTGGAAATAGTGAAGAGCAAGATTTGCAAACAGGGATGTGAATGTTCCATTCAGATGTCGCTTAGCTGAGTCCCAATGTAGGTCAGTGAGCACAGGGGTGATGAGTGAGTGAGTGGGACTCCAGTTTGGCAGGTTCCCTTCCCTGAAGGACATCTGTGAACCAGTTGAGTTTTTACAACAATCCAGCCTTTTTCATGGTGACATTTTCCCAGAGCCGGCCCCACAAATGACCAGATTCATTCAGCTCAATTTCACAACCTGCCTTTGTGTTTTTCTGGTTCTCTCTCACTCCTTATTTTCTGTTTTCAATCAATTTCACAGGAGGTTCAAAGGATTTGCATTTGGGAAACGCAAACCAACATCACATCAAGATCGCACGGAGCCTCACAATTTACCATCGCCCGTATATCATCAGAACATCATCAAAGTTTTAAAATGAAAGGAAAAAGTATCGTTCACAGTGGGGAAAAACCGTACACGTGTTCTGAGTGTGGACGAGGATTCAGCCGATCATCTGACCTGTCAAAACACAAGTGTAGTCAGACTGGGGAGAAATCATGGAAATGTGAGGACTGTGGGAAGGGATTCAGTTACCCATCTCGCCTGAAACTTCATCGGCGCCATCACACAGGAGAGAGGCCGTTCACCTGCACTGTGTGTGCAAAGGGATTAGCTGATTCATCCAACTTACGGCAACACCAGCGGGTTCACAATGGGGAGAGACCGTCCACCTGCTCCAAGTGTGGGAAGGGATTCACCACTTCATCCCACCTGCTGACACACCAACGGGTTCACACTGGGAGGAAACCGTTCACCTGCTCTCAGTGTGGGAAGGGATTCACACAGTCATCCACCCTGAAGACACACCAGCGACTTCACACTGGGGAGAGACCATTCACCTGCACTGGGTCTAAATAGGGATTTGCTGATTCATTCACACTCCGGAAACAACAGCGGAGTCACACCAGGGCGAGACCATTTACCTGCTCCGAGTGTGGGAAGGAATTCACTCAGTCATTAAACCAACATAAACAACAGCGGATTCACACTGAGGAGAGACCATTCACCTGCTCTGTGTATAAAATGGGATTTGCTAATTCATAAACTCCAGAAACACCAGCATGTTCACACAGTGGAAAAAACGTGGAAATATTGGGAATGTGGGCAAGGTTTCAGTCAACCATCTGAGTTGGAAATTCATCAGCACATTCAGACTTGGGTAGACCATTTTTATGTTCTGTGTGTGGGAAGGGATTCACTAGTTATACACCCGGCTGACACACTGGTGAGTTCACTCTGGGGAGAGACCATTCACCTGTTCCGAGTGTGGCCAGGGATTCCGTCAACAATCGAACCTGCGGAAACACCAGCGAGTTCACAAATAATAATGACTGGATTTTGTTAGGAATGACATTCATGTCTAAACCATGTTCATTGGACTGTGTTTTGCTGATGTTAAACTTCAGCTCAGTTATATATTCTGGATAAAAAAACAAACATCTGTTTTTGTGTTAAGTACAGTCTGTTGAGTCTTTTTTTATATCTTTGATACGTGGGTTTCTTTGAAGGTCTCCCTCAAGCTCTTGACCGTTTCTACCTCTCAGCACTGATTAAAGATATTTGTTAAAATCTCCCTCTCCAATCAAGATTTTATCCATTTAAGGGTAGCACGGTGGCACAGTGGTTAGCACTCTGCCTCAGGGTGCCAAGGACTCAGGTTTGATCCCAGCTCTGGGTCACTGTCCGTGTGGAGTTTGCATCCGTGTTTGCGTGGGGTTCGCCCCCACAACCCAAAGATGTGCCGGGTAGGTGGATTGGACACGCTAAACTGCCCCTTATTTGGAAAAAATGAATTGGGTGCTCTAAATTTATATATTTAAAAAAAGATTGTGTCCATTTACCCTAATTATTACCCTAATATCAGCCGATGTGACTCAATGTAATTTTCTTCTTTCTGAAACCCCTGAAGCACCAAGGGATGTTTTATTACATTAAGACCATAAAATATAGGACAGTAAGAAGTCTTACACCAGGTTAAAGTGCAACATGTTTGTTTCATACAGAGCACTGCTTCTTCCTCAGGTGAATGAAGAGGTATATATATGTTTCTGGAAACTACCTCTTCATTCACCTGAGGAAGGAGCAGTGCTCCGAAAGCTAGTGAATGTAACAAACCTATTGGACATTAACCTGGTGTCAGACTTCTTACTGTGCTCACCCCAGTCCTACGCCGGCATCTCCACTTCAAAAAATATAGGAGCAGAATTAGGCCATTCAGCCCATCGAGTCTGCTCTGCCATTCAATCATGGCTGATATTTTTCTCATCCCCATTCACCTGCCTTTTCTCCATAATCCCTGATCCCCTTATTAATCAAGAACATTGCATTTGCCTTCCTCACTGCCAAGTGAACCTGCATGTTAACCTAGAGAATCCTGAACTAGACCTTCCAACTCCCTTTGTGCTTCTGATTTCGAAGCCTTTGTAGAAAATAGTCTTTGCCCCTAGTCTTCCTTCAAAAGTGCATAACCTCACACTTCTGCAGCCTCCCTGCTTCCTCAACACTACCTAGCCCTCTAATTGGATTATGAGGAGAATGGGGATAATAAACATATCTACCATAAGACAGAGGAGCAGAATTAGGCCACTTGACCCATCGAGTCTGCTCTGCTATTCAATCATGGCTGATATTTTCTCATCTCCATTCTCCTGCCTTCTCCCCATAACCCCTGATCCCTTTATTAATCAAGAACCTATCTATCTCTGTCTTAAAGACACTCAGTGATATGGCCTCCACAGCCTTCTGCGGCAAAGAGTACCACCGATTCACCACCCTCAGGCTGAAGAAATTCCTCCTCATCTCTGTTTTAAAGGATTGTCCCTTTAATCTGAGATGGTGTCCTCTGGTTTTAGTTTTTCCTACAAGTGGAAACATCCTCTCCACGTCCACTCTATCCAGGCCTCGCAATGTCTTGTAATAACATGCCCTCTCATCCTTCTAAACTCCAACGAGTACAGACCCAGAGTCCTCAACCGTTCCAGATACGACAAGTTCTTCATTCCAGGGATCATTGTTGGGGAAACCCCTCTGGACCCTTTCCAAGGCCAACACATCCTTCCTTAGATATGGGGCCCAAAACTGCTCACAATACTCCAAATCGGGTCTGACCAGAGCTGAATACAGCCTCAGAAGTACATCCCTGGTCTTGTATTCTAGCCCTCTTCACATGAATGCTAACATTGCATTTACCTTCTTAACTGCTGACTGAACCTGCACATTAACCTTAAGAGAATCGTGAACAAGGACTCCCAAGTCCCTTTGTGCTTCTGCTTTCCGAAGCATTTCCTCATTGAGAAAATAGTCAATGCCTAGATTCCTCCTTCCAAAGTTCATAAACTCACACTTTTCCACATTGTATTTCATTTGCCACTTCATTGCCCACTCTCCTAGCTTGTCCAAGTCCTTCTGCAGCCCTTTGCTTCCTCGACACTACCTTCCCTTTACAGATCTTTGTATCATCTGCAAACTTAGCAACAGTGCCTTCAGTACCTTCTTCCAGATCATTAATGTATGTTGTAAAAAGTTGTGGTCCCAGCACAGACCCCTGAGGCACAACACCAGTCACTGGCTGCCATCCTGAAAAAGACCCCTTTATCCCCACTCTCTGCCTTCTGCTGGTCAGCCAATCCTCTATCCATGCCAGGATATTACCCTGAACACCATGAGCTCTTAACTTATTTAACAGTCTCCTGTACGGAATCTTGTCAAAGGCCTTCTGGAAATCTAAATGAATCACATCAACTGGGTCTCTTTTGTCTAACTTGCCTGTTACCTCCGCAAATAACTCTTGACAGATTTGTCAGACACAACCTCCCTTTGACAAAGCCGTGCTGACTCAGTCCTATTTTATGATTCAATGGTGGAGCAGACCCAATGGATTAAATGGCTTAAATAGCCTAATTCTGCTCCTATATCTTATGGTCTGTATCGCCACCAGTGTTATCTTCAGAAACGTTATCTTCACTTATTTTCTGCTTCTGGGTCCAGACTCCTCAACTTGCCTGTACTGCACCACTGAACCCACAATCTGTGACTGAGCTCTGAGGGTTCTCTTTGTCCTTTTATACGATTCTACTCAGTTTCAGTCTTAGATTCCTTGGCAGCTGAGAGTCAGTTTCTTTTCTCCGTTTCCCTTTTCAATGTGCATCTGTCTCTAGAAATACAAGCTTTAACCACAGTTTCCACAACACACCTCTTGGCTTGAACCATCACATCAACACTTGGAGCAAATGACTGGGCCGAGGTCTGTCTTGGATAAAAACACAAGGACCACTTGTCATCACAGAATCCTAAAAGTTTCCAACACAGTGGAGGCCATTCAGCCCACTATGTTTGTACTGGCTGAGAATGAGCTATTCCCTATTCCCTGTAATGTGGTGACCAGAACTGTACTGGGTATTCTAGCTGTGATCTAACTGGTGTTTTTTAGTTCCAGAATAACCACCCTCATGCCTCTTACTGACTTCAACGTGATGGAAATCGACAGTTGGAACCTGCCAACATTTGACAGATATTTACAAATGATTTACGGGGTTCTTAAAATTGGGACTTTTCTCTGTTCAATTCCCTCAATGTGTTCGATAACAGACTGACTTTCCCCTGTGAATATCCAGCTGGATAATTGGGCCCTGATGAACACATCCTTGCTCATCTTCTTGATTCTAAATATTGAATCCTGTTGTTTCAGCCACCAGATAATATAGAGCTTGGGGCTAAAGGGATCAAAGGATATGAGGGAAAAGCAGGAATAGGTTACTGAGTTGGGAAATCAGCCATGATCATAATGAATGAGGCAGCAGGCTCGAAGAGCAAAATGGCCACTCCTTCAATTTTCTGTATTTCTATAATCAAGCTCCCAACAACAGATTGTCTTTTGCTGACTTCATTAACAGCTCTGCAATAATACAGACAGAGTACAGTAATCCCATCCGGAGAACAGGGATAATGTTGGGGTCAACTCCTCATTGTTCGAGTATCTCCAAGCTGACATTAATTACATTGGTTTCTGTGGATCCTATTGTGACTGAGGGTCTGATGTGGGACGACATGGACGTCCACAGAACTGGCAGTTTATGTTGTTGTTGGTGCTCAGGGGGAACCTTTGTAGCTGCTCCACTTCTGGTCTTTGTCTGGGAATGTCAGATGTTATGAGTTTGCTGTTGATGGTCCTTGAAACAAACTGAACCGATTTCAGTCTTGCTTCCACATGGACCGGTCGATTGCAGTCTTTTCCCAGAGAGGTAGTCTGCAGTGCAGACGTTTGTAAGGATCCTATTTTGAATGTCCTTATATCATTTGTACTGACCACCTTGATGTTGTGTGCCCTGAGACAATCCCCATTGAAGGTCTGCTTGGGGATTTTATAGTCATCCATGTGGGAGACATGACCTGGCTGCTAAGTTGACTGGTCTGGAGGATGGTCTCTATGCTGTTGAGCCCAGCACAATGGGGAACCTGGTTGTTTTGAGATTTTTCTCCTGCTATTGAATTTTTATGATGGTCCTCGGGGGGTCTTTGCTGGAAGAGTTCCAGAGCTGTAGCTCCCGCATCCCCAGGATTCTGCTCCACACAGCAGGGTGGGAAGGTCAGTGGCCTGGGAGATTTTGATTATAGTCCTCAGTTTAACGTCATGCTGCTTCCCGACACAAACAGAAATAACACAGTGGATTCAGAGCTCGATTCCACAGGATATACAGCACAGCAACAGACCATTCAGCCCAACCAGTCCCTGCTGGAGTTTCTGCTCCACTTGAGCTGCTCCCATCTTTCCATATCTAAATCTCTCATTGTAATCCTCTATTCCCTTCTCCCTCTTGTGTTTGTCTAGTTTCCCCTTCAACACATCTGTACTATTCACTTCACCCACTCTCTGTGCCAGTGAGCTGATTCTCATAATTAGTAGAATGAATCCTGAGAGATAGGATTAACTGTCACATAGAAAGGCATCGACTGGTCAGGGATAGGCAGCATGGATTTGTTAAAGGAAGTTCTTGCCTCACAAATTTGATCGAATTCTTTGAGGAAGTGACAAGAAGTGTTGATAAAGGTAGTGCAGTAGATGTTGTGCACATAGATTTTAGCAAGGCGTTTGACAAAGTCCCACGTGGCAAAAGGTGAAAGCCCGTGGGACACAGGGCAATGTGGCAAACTGGATAAAACGCCGGCTCAGTAACCGGGGACAAAGGATAATGTTCATTGGCTGCCCTTGCAATTGGAAAAGTTGTTTCAAGTGGTGTGCCACAGGGCTCGGTGTTGGCACCATTACTATGTGGGCTATATAGTAACAATTTGGACGTGAACGTAGGGAACAATGGTTAGGAAATTTGCAGACGACACAAAGATTGGCCAAATTCTGGACATTGTGGAGGATAGCTATCATCTCCAAAACAATAGAGATGGATTGGTGCAGTGGGCAATACAGGGGCAATAGGTAATTTAACACAGAAACGTGTAAGGTCATGCATTTAGGGAGATCAACCAGTTCTGGGAGTGCACAAAAAAATTGGACAGATCTAGATCAAAACTGGGCATTCATGAGGTGCTGTGAGCCATCAGCAGCACAGTATTTAAACACAATCTGTAACCTCACAGGCTGGCATATCCCTCACTCTACCATTGCCATCAAGCCAAGGGACCAACCCTGATTCACCATGCAGTGGAGGAGAACATGTCAGGAGCAGCACCAGGTATCATTTGTACTGACCACTTTCATGTGACTCTTCCCAGTGTGAGTTTGTTCATGTTCAATTAGATTCTGTGATCATTTAAACAGCTTCCCAGACTGAGATCAACTGAACTGTCCCTCAGTGCGAACAACCTAGTGCTTGACCAGGTCTCCAGTACAAATGACTGGGTTTTGTGTTAAGTGATCCTAGGTTTGCTACCAATACCTCCCCTGGATGCCAAAGCTAAGACAGACACACTGGAAGCGATAGGGAGCTGGGACATGGCTTTGAGAGTAACTGAAGGTGTAAGAACTGAAATAGTCTGGAGTTAGAAAGGAGGAAAGGCCACAAAAATGCAACATTCAGTAACAGGACATCAATTAATCGCCTCTTACCCCAGTGAAATGAAGGTTTCGATAGTGTGTCTGAAATAATATTAGTTCACTTGACATATGTTCAGAGGATTAAACTCCAGCCCAGTTACAGAGATTATTAACATCAGCAAAACCAAACTCCAACAGTCAGAATGACCATGGTTCAGTCCTGGATGTGATTAACAGCAGCAACAACAGCAGAATCCAAACCCTGCAGACATTTATCAACCTGTTGCTGTGTCAGATGAGTTGTCCACGTAAATCCCTTCTCACGCTCAGAGAAGGTGAACGGTCTCTCCCCGGTGTGAGTGTGCTGGTGTGTCAGCAGGTGGGATGAGCGAGTGAATCCCTTCCCACAGTCCGAGCAGGTGAACGGTCTCTCCCCAGTGTGAACCCGCTGGTGTCTCAGCAAAACACTTGTGGTTTTAAAACTCTTCTCACATTCAGAACATTTGAAAGGTTTCTTATCCGAGTGAACAAGTTGGTGTGATCTGAGGCTGGTTAAATAAATGAATCCCTTTCCACATAAGGAGCAGGTGAATGACCTCTCCCCAGTGTGAACTCGCTGGTGTTTCTGGAGGCCAGATAACTGAGTAAATCCCTTCCCACACACTGTACATCTGAAGGGCCTCTCCTCATTGTGAACTCGCTGGTGTATCAGCAGATCACTTGTGGTTTTATAACTCTTCTCACATTCAGTACATTTGAAAGGTCTGTTATCCATGTGAACCAGTCTGTGAGTAGCGAGGTGGGATGATCGTGTGAATCCTTTCCCACACACAGAGCAGGTGAATGGTCTCTCCCCAGTGTGAGTGCGCTCGTGTTCAATGAGATTCTGTGATCGTTTGAATAGCTTCCCACAGTGAGAGCAGCTGAATTGTCTCTCAGTGCGAACAACCTGCTGCGTGACCAGGTCCTCTGAGCTTTTAGAGTTGTTATCACAGTCTGACTGGTTAAACAGCCCCTCATCAATGTGAACTTGCTGGTGGGTCCGCAGGTGGGATGACTGAATGAATCCCTTTCCACACATGGAGCAGGTGAACGGCCTCTCTCCAGTGTGACTGCGTCGATGCATTTCCAGCAGGGATGGGTAATTGAATCCCTTCCCACAATCCTCACATTTCCACGGTTTCTCCGTGGTGTCGGTGTTGTTGTGTATGTCCAGTTTGGATGGTCAGTGGAAGCCTCGTCCACACACAGAACACGACAGTGAATGGGGTGATGTTTTTTCAAGCTGTGTAACTGGTTAAAGCTCTTTCCACAGTCAGTTCACTGGATCACTCTCACTCGGTTGTGTGTGGGTCTCGGTGCTTTTCCAGTCACACTGATGTTTGAAATCTTTTCCCACGGACAGAACAGACAAACATTTCTCCTTCCACATTCAAAGACCGATGGTATTCAGGTGCTCATGAATTGAGTGACTCTGTCAGATCTCGATATGATGTTTGGTTTGAGTTTCCCATCTGCAAATCATCGTCCTCTTGTACCTTGTAAAAGACATTGACAGTGTCAGGATTACCATTAGTGCAGGATAGAAATTTAGAACCGACAATTCCAGTTTCTATGATTTTTTTCCTCTCTTGTTTCCCCAAACTTGTGGTCCAATCAAACGTCCTTCTCAACTAAACCAGAATGTTGTTTCCAGTGTCTATGAGACATCCTGTACCCTGAGGTGTCCACCGGTGTGGAAGGTCTCACGAGTTCCGGTAGACACCGTACGCCCACCTCTCCAGGACCACCCAGGGATTGACAAGACCACAGAAGAGGGACTGACAGCCAGAGTTAACCCCCCGCCGCTCTGTAAATTGCTGCTTTAATCAGGCCCAAGAGCAGGTCCAGGAGCAGATCCTCTGACTTATTCAGTCCCCTCCACACTGGGCAGGCAGTGATTAGGAGTGTGGGGTTGAAGTATAAACCAAATGGAGAAGCAGTTCCTTCAGATAACTATCCAGGGGCTATCTAGCTGGTTTAACTCAGTGAGCTAGATAGCTGGTTTGTGATGCAGAATAAGGCCAATAGCATGGGTTCAATTCCCGTACCAGCTTACACAAACAGACGCCGGATTGTGGCGACTAGGGGCTTTTCACAGAAACTTCATACTTGTGACAATAAAAGGTTATTATTATTAGGGGCTGTAACCTATGATTGAAAATAAATATGAGGCCCAAATTGGGAAGCATTGCTGTCTCACGGTGCCAAAGACCCGGACCCGGGTCACTGTCCGTGCGGCGTTTACACATACTCTCCGTGTCTGTGTATGTCTTCCACACAGCCCAAAAGAAAGGGGAGCTGAATTGGCCACGGTATATTGCCCCATAATTGGAATAAAAGAACTGGATGCTTTAAATTCATTTAAAAAAATTAAAATTATATGACCCAAATACCCCTCGAGGCCAAGAACATCATGCCCAACCCGAAAGTGGGGAATATGTTTTAAAACGTGCTGTCCTGGATGGTGTCTGACCCGGACACTAGGACCCGGACACTAGTCCCCCGGACACTAGGACCCGGTGAGAACAGAAACCTGAAGCTCCGCCTACTCTCTATAACGTCTAAAGGCCACAGCGCATGCGCTCCGCGCTGAACCAGAATGGCGACCGTTATCCATAAGCTGTGTCTGGGGAAAAAAAACCCAGAAACGGAAACGCGGGACTTGCAGAGTGACATTCGGGGTTTGAGGCCCTCACCAGGTATTTAGAAACCCTCCCTATCCAGATCCGTCCCCATCGATCCCTCAGAGTTTCCTCATCCTTCCCGCTGCAGAGACGACAAAAGAGCAACTCTGCCCATCGCCATTACTTACACTGCGCATGCTCCCATACTGGGCGATACATTACTCTGGTGTGAATAGGGGACATTCACTACCGCGGGGAATGCTGGGTAAAACAATTGCCATCGAAAATACTAAAACGAAAGTGAAAGTGCTGGAAAATGTCAGCAGGTCTGGCAGCATGTGGAGAGGAAAGAGCTAACGTTTTCATTTTTTCATTTCACGTTTGGAGTCCAGATGACCCTTTGTCAAAGCTGTAAATACTAATCGAAAATACTAATTAGTTGTGATCTTTTTTGCTGTGATATGGATATTGGGGGAAAATGGGAAATTTATAAAATTAGGAATCAAGTAATACATAAACCCATGTGTACAGACCCTCCATTATCCATCAGAAAGATGGAGTGATGATGTGGAGATGTGGGACTGGGGTGAGCACAGTAAGAAGTCTGACAACACCAGGTTAAAGTCCAACAGGTTTCAAACACTAGCTTTTGGAGCACTGCTCCTTCCTCAGGTGATTATACAGGGGCTATATAACTGGTTCAGCTCAGTGTGCTAGATAGCTGGTTTGTGGTGCACAATAAGGCCAACAGCGTGGGTTCAATTCCCGTAAGATGGAGTGGTCATTGGTGGAGAATTTCAAATGCCCCAAAGTTTTCCAAAGCAGCAGCAATGACAGAGTCCAATGCAAACACAGAAGGTGGGGTGACTTGAGTGAAGCATTTCGGTGGTGCAATGGTTAGCACTATTGCCTCACCGTGCCAGAGACTAGAATTCAATGCTGGCATTGGGTGACTGTGTGGAATTTGCACTTTCTGCCCATGTCTGCGTGCCTTTCCTCTGGGTGCTGAGGTTTGCTCCCACAGTCCAAAGATGTGCAGGTTAGGTGGACTGGCTGTTCAAAACTGCCCCTTTGTGTCCAGGGATGTTCAAGTTATTTGGGGTTACGGGGATAGGGCAGGGAAGTGAGCCTAGGTAGTGTGCTCTTGCAGAGGGCAGGTGCAGACTTGATGGGTCGAGTTCCTTCTGCACTGTAGGAATTCTTGGTTCTATTGCACCTAGTAACTGTCAGGATTGTATTTGCGTGGATATTCCAGGTCAGTTTTAAAAATTCATCCATGGGAGGTGGGTGTGGCTGGTTTCATCAGCATTTATTGCCAATCCCTGGTTGCCCTTGAGAAGTTGCTGGTGAGTTGCCTTCTTGAACTGCTGCAGTCAATGTGGTGCTGGAGAGGGCAGCACGGTGGCACAGTGGGTTAGCCCTGTTGCCTCACGACGATGAGTTCCCAGGTTCGATCCCGGCTCTGGGTCACTGACTGTGTGGAGTTTGCACATTCTCCCCGTGTTTGCGTGGGTTTTGCCCCCACAACCCAAAGATGTGCAGGCTAGGTGGATTGGCCACGCTCAATTGCCCCTTAATTGGAAAAACTGAATTGGGACTCTAAATTTATTTTAAAAAATTTTTTTAATGTGGTGTAGGAGCACTCACAGTACTGTTAGGGAGAATTCCAGGAATTTCCTGGAGGAATGGCAATATGTCTCCTTGTCAGGGTGGTGAGTGGCTTGGAGGGAAATTTCCAGGTGGTGTTTTTACCCAAGTGTCTGCTGCCCTTATCCTCGGTGGCAGCGGTTGTGGATTTTATTTTATTGCAGGTTTAATATAGATTTTAAATATAAAATCTTTGGAAGGACGTTAGTGAACATTTGGAACAATTCCAGCAACTTTCTTACCACTTCACCTTAGTTCCAACCCCACAATTTACCAGATGTGTTCAGCTGAATTTCACAACTTGCCTTTGTGTTTTTGTGGCTTGTCTCTCATGTTTCCCTCTTTCTGTTTTCAATTCATTTTTCAGGGTATTAGAAGATGAGAAATTTCAGACAATCATAAGTCAAAGAAGGGCAGCACGGTGGCCTAGTGGTTAGCACAACCGCCTCACGGCGCTGAGGTCCCAGGTTCGATCCCGGCTCTGGGTCACTGTCCGTGTGGAGTTTGCACATTCTCCCCGTGTCTGCGTGGGTTTCGCCCCCACAACCCAAAAATGTGCAGAGTAGGTGGATTGGCCACTCTAAATTGCCCCTTAATAGAAAAAATAATTGGGTAATCTAAATTTATAAAAAAAAAAAAATCATAAGTCAAAGACCACGTCAAGATCTGACCCAGTCACTCGATTCTTCAGGATGAAAAAAATGAAATGAAAATCGCTTACTGTCACAAGTAGGCTTCAAATGAAGTTACTGTGAAAAGCCCCTAGTCGCCACATTCCGGCGCCTGTTCGGGGAGGCTTGTACGGGAATAACCGTGCTGCTGGCCTGCCTTGGTCTGCTTCAAAAGCCAGCTATTTAGCCCAGTGTGCTAAACAAGCCCCTAAACAACACTAAAGGGCACCTCCGGGATTTGAACCCGGGACCTCTCGCAAGCTTCAACACTGAAAAGCCCGAAGCAGAAATCATATCCCTAAACCAATGAGCCACTTTCTGAATATCATCAGCTTTTGAACATGGAAGGAAAAAGCACTGTTCACAGTGGGGTAAAACTGCATCTGTGTTGTGTGTGTGGACAATGTTTCAACCGTTCATCTTGCCTGATGAGACACAAGCGCAGTCACAATGGGGAAAGACCGTATAAATGTGGAGACTGTGGGAGAGGATTCAATTATCCAGTTGGCCTGGAAAGTCACCGACACACTCACACACTCACGCTGGAGAGAGACCTTTCACCTGCTCAGTGTGTGGGAAGGGATTCACTCAGTTGGCTGGCCTGTTGATACACCAGCGCATTCACAGCAGGGAGAGGCAGTTCACCTGCTCCTAATGTGGAAAGGGATTTACTCAGTCATCGGCCCTACTGATACATCGGCACATTCACACAGGGGAGAGGCCGGTCACCTGCTCTGTGTGTGGGAAGGGAAGCACTGATTTCTCTGCTCTGCAGAAACACCAGCGAGTTCACACCAACAAGAGAGAGTTTAATTGATTAAACTGATTGTGGAAAGAGTTTTAAAAGACCACGCACACTGAGGGAGCACCAGTACATTCACACCGGTTCCACACCGTTCAGCTGCTCTCACTGCCGGAAGGGGTTCAGGCCATCTTTCCACCTTGTGGCACATGAGCACATTCACACTGGAGACAGGCCATTCACCTGCTCTGAATGTGGGAAGGGATTTAATCGATCATCCAACCTGCAGAAACACCAATGTGCTCACAGTGATGAGAGACCGTTTAAATGCCCAGACTGCAGGAAGTGTTATAAAAGTTCTGAGGAACTGCGGCGTCATCAACGTGTTCACTGATGAGAGAACGTTCACGTGTTCTCACTGCGGGACTGGGTTCAGGAGAAAAGGCGACCTCACTGTACACCAGCGAATCCACACTGGGGAGAGACTGTTCACCTGCCATGTGTGTGGGAAAGGATTCACTTGATTATTCCATCTCGCTGCCCACCAACATGTTCACATGACTGAGAGACGATTTAAATGTTCTGACTGTGAGAAGAGCTTTAAAAGCAGAAAACTTCTGCTCACACACCAGGATAATCACTCGGGAGAGAGACCATTCACCTGCACTGAGTGTGGGAAAGGATTCACCCAGTCATCCACTTTGCTGAGGCACCAGCAGGTTCACAGCAAAGAAAAGCCATTCACTTGTTCCACCTGCCAGAAGGGATTTACCCAGTCATACAACCTGCTGAGACACCAGCGAGTTCGCCAGTGATTACAGGGGTGTGATTCTGCTGTTATTGCTGCTGTTAATCACATCCAGGACTGTTTATTCTGATAGTTAGGAATTTATTTCTGATGTAAAGCAGCCTTATTGGACTTGGTGTGTGTCCCACAGCATCTCTCATTCATGCGTGAATAGAACATCATCTCTGCAAACCTTGTTTTAAATTTGCATTGAACTGAACATGAACAATAAACAGATCTCAGTCCAATCCTGCAGCTGTATATTGACAGGGGAAAGCCTGTTCTGTAACTCGAGGATAAGGCTGTGTAAGCTCTGAATGTTTGTAATCATCAGGTTCGAGCTATTTGATAGACACCTAACTTGTCAGATATTGAAGGAATTACTCGGAAAGTAAACTCACCGATTTCTAACCTCAGACTCTGGTACTGCTGTAATGAACACTCAGCATCCATTAGTGCTGATTTACAGTGAATCACTGAATATTCTGTGGGATCTTTGTTACTTGTTTTGTGAAATATCTCTCCCCATTAGTGCTGATTTACAGTGAATCACTGAATATTCTGTGGGATCTTTGTTACTTGTTTTGTGAAATATCTCTCCCCATTAGTGCTGAACTGCTGGATAACTCGGATTGCACTTGGACATGATTTGGATTTAGTTCAAAGATGTGCAGGTTAGCTGGATTGGCTATGCTAAATTATCCCTTAGTGTCCAAAGGTGTGCAGGTTAGCTGGATTGGCTGTGCTAAATTATCCCTTAGTGTCCAAAGATGTGCAGGTTAGCTGGATTGGCTATGCTAAATTATCCCTTAGTGTCCAAGGATGTGAAGGTTGGGTGGGATTACAGGAATAAGGCAGGGTAGTGGGACCAGGTCAGATGCTCTTTTGGAGGGTCGGTACAGACTGATGGGCTGAATGGCCTCCTTCTGATTCTGTGTCAATGAAGGGTCTGTGTGCCGAGATAAATTGGTAATTTGTAGCCGATAAACAATGTTTATGTCCTGACTTGTCATCTGGCGCCTTTGTGATTTGTGAGGAAAGATTTAATTCACTCACTCAGCAGCTTGAGGGGAACCAGACTGAGGTTTAATGAACATAATGAGCAGGAATAGGCCATTCGGTCCTTCGAGCCTGTCCTGCTATTCTTGTTTTATTTGTCCAGGGGATGTGTCTATCACTGGCTGAGCCAGAATTTATTGCCCATTACTAAATTGTCCTTGAACTGATTTGCCATTTCAGAGGTAATTTCTGTGGGTCTGGAGTCACATGTAGGCCAGACCAGATAAGGGTGGTATATTTACTTCCCTGAAGGGCATTAGATAGTTTTTACAACAATTGATAATTGTTTTCATGGTCATCATAAGATATTTAATTTAAGATTTTTATTGAATTCAAATTTGACCGTCTGCCATAGTGGGATTCAAACCCAGATCCCAGGAGCAGTCCCCTGGGTCTCTGGATACTTGACCCTGTGACAATACCACTACACCACCGCCTCCTCGATCGTCACTGATTGTCTACTCCAATTCCATCTCCCTGTACTCTCCCCATAGCTCTCAATTCCCTTTATACACAAAAATATATCAATTTGTCTTAACTACACTCACTGACTGAGCATCCATTGCTCTCTGGGAGAGAGAATTCCAGAAATTCACAACCTTGGTGAAGAAATTGCTCATCACAATCTGAAATGGACAACCCTTTATTCTGAGACTGAGAGTCGGTGTCTCAGATTCCCCAGTCAGGAAAATAAAACATCTTCACAGCGTCTAACCACTCCAGACCTTTATGAATCATATGTTTTAATGGGATCACCTCTAATTTTTCTAACCACCACAAAATTTAGGCCTAGTCTGATTTTATCAGCACCCAGTCACGAAGTCACGAATAATAAGGATAGATTCTAGCATTTCGCCTACACTTGATGTTTGGCTAACTGGACGGTAGGTTCCCATTTTATCTCTCTCTACTTTCTGGAACAGTGAGGGTAGGATTCGTAGGTTTTCTACTTTTCAGTCCTTGGAAAGTAAGGAAGTATGGTGTCTGGACCAGAGGATATAGTCACCATTTAGTCCCATTAATTTCTCCATTCTCTATTGTTATGGGCCAAGGTTTAGAGACACAAAAGTGTATCATGGCGTTCACCTGACCCACAACTTTTAATAGATTGTGGTATGGGGAGCACATGGCCCACTATACAGGTACAGCAGAAATGGAAAAGTATTTTTTTAAAGCAAAACAATGTTTATTCTATGAACTCAAGTTAACCTTTTTGAAACATACAGTGAACATCTTAGCAACCATTAATTCAAATACAACACTAAGTAATGCTTGCCCTATCCTTTTAACATCCAGAAGACTTACAAAAGAAACACCTGTTAAAAGATCAGGTTAAAGTCACTACTGACAAAAAAATTATAATTCTGAATTCACCAAATGATCAAGAGGTAGTCTTTTGATGGCAGAAAGAACAGCGGTACGCCTACTTGGTCTGGCTTTAGCTCCAACACTGAAAATGAAACTAAAACACACCCTGCAGCCTGCTCAAAAATGAAAGTAAAAAGCTGACAGACAGCCCAGCTCCACCCACTCTCTGACATCACTGGAGTAGTTATCACTCATTTCTTAAAGGTACTCTCACATGACACTATTTCTATAGGTTCCTCATTCGGACTGGATAAGGGAATCTGTAACCTGCATCTGCAAAGCTGTCTGCAGTTCAGTCAGGATTCATGCAGCTTCCACTCTTCATCAATCAAGCACGTTTTACATGGGAATTAAATGGTCTTTTTCATTTTTTAAACTTTTATTCACATAATTGTCAGAAAGCACAATTCAATCAACAACTTTTCTGTAAAATTCTATAAAATGATGTTGAAATGTGTGTCTGACTGTTTTTTCATTATTACTGGCATTTTATTAACATATTTGTATTAGAACATAGAACATAGAACAGTACAGCACAGAACAGGCCCTTCGGCCCTCGATGTTGTGCCGAGCAATGATCACCCTACTTAAACCCACGTAACCCGTATACCCGTAACCCAACAATCCCCCCCTTAACCTTACACTACGGGCAATTTAGCATGGCCAATCCACCTAACCCGCACATCTTTGGACTGTGGGAGGAAACCGGAGCACCCGGAGGAAACCCACGCACACACGGGGAGGACGTGCAGACTCCACACAGACAGTTGTTGACCAATTTTTTAAAAGTTGACTCTTCCTTGTATTAAGGTTGCCGTCCGCCCCCTGCACTGAACCCTTAGTTTCTCCTTGTAATTAGAACGTTTCTGTTTCCTACGATGATGACAGATAAAAAGTATTTGTTTTGTGTCTGTTATTTCCTTGTTTCAATTATAATTTCCCCTTTATCTGTCTCTGAAGGGGGCATGATTACTTTCACTTATCTCTTCCTATCTACACGCCTACAGAAATATCTGCTTTGTAAACTCCACGAGTCCAGACTCAAATTCTCCATTTATATTTAATTCAGGCTGTTGTTTCTCAAGTCGATGATCCCGACCACTGTGATCCCACTCCTTTTTTAAAATTGTTTTCTTTTTATTACTTTATCAGAGTTACAATGCCAGATCTCAGAGTGTGGACAGGGGCAAACCCCTAATCCAGCTCCTTGCCTGCTCCAAAAACCAATTCAAATTGAATCCAATTCATGGTCCCCACGAGAGAGACATCCCAGATCCAGGCACTAGAAGAATGAGGGGGGATCTTATTGTAACTTACGTGATACTGTAAGGTCTGGATAGAGTGGATGTGGAGAGGATGTTTCCACTTGTAGGAAAAACTAGAAGCAGAGGACACCATCACAGGCTAAAGGGACGATCCTTTAAAACAGATGAGGAGGAATTTCTTCAGCCAGAGGATAGCGAATCTGTAGAACTCATTGCTGTGGAGGCTGATTCACTGAGTGTCTTTAAGACAGAGATACATAGGTTCTTGATTAATAAGGGGATCAGGGATTATGGGGAGAAGGCAGGAGAATGGGGATGAGAAAAATATCATCCATGATTGAATGGCGGAGCAGATTCGATGGGCCGAGTGGCTCCTATGTCTTATGGGCTTATTACACCCGACTTCACGCTCACCTTAGCCAAAAGGCTGAGAAGCGATGTGATTTCACTCCTAACACCACTTGAAAGATACAGAGTGAGGAATCATAACTTATCCGAAAAGAGGATTGAGCTCAGGAGTGATTTTAAAACAGTTTATTGGGAAGCAACAAACTTGAGTTAAATGGACAGAAATAGTGAACACTTATTTAGGTGAGGACGGTTTCTGGCTCCTGGAGAACAAACAGAAGGATGGTGCCGAGTGAGTGTTGGTGTCCATGGCTGGTGGCTGCCGTCTCCTCTGAATGGTTCACTGGTGTCGGTGTCCATGGCTGGTGGCTGCAGCGTCCTCTGAACGGTTCACTGGTGTGAGTCAGATTTTGGTGTTTGGGTGAAGCCAATCACTTTGAAATCTTGTTCTTGAGAGCCTGGGTTAATTGCTACACACACAGTTGGGTTACGATTGGCTCATAATATCCAATTGTATCAGGGTTAAAAATGTCTTCTTTCTGGGGCTATGCTCAAGACATTGTCCTTGGCTGAGATAACAGGTCTGTCCTGTGTTTGTCAGTCAGCAAGTTGACATAGAAGCTTTCTTCAGAATGCAGAGGGAGAGCTATTTCTAGAATATTCCATAGATTTCTGATGATTTTACATAGTCAATTTCTTACAATCTATTACTTGGATTGAACGTGTCTCCATTCCCGGTCTGAGGGGATTTCTGGACAAGATGGGAGATGGGAAGGATAACATTCTGGACTCTCAATTCTCCACCAATTCCCATTCCCTTTCTGGGCAATAACAGAGGCTTCACTGTGTGTAATGTACAAATCAGTGAGAATTGGCAGCAAGGGCTGATCAGCACTTTCTAATTGGAAATGTTAATCAGTGGAACAAATCAGACACTGAATTGCAGATTTTGTACCAAAGGTCATTTTGTGATTGAAGGAAAAGTCCAGAACCTTGTTGTGAACTAATTTCCAATGAGAGTTTCTGAATTATGGGGAAAGATCACAGATAGCGTTTCCAGAATTCTGCAGCCCCGAGAACACAATCAGCTATAGATCCAGAATAATTAATTCCAGCTCAGTTAAACAGTGGATGAACATTAGCAGAAACAAACCCCATCTGTCAGAACAAATGTTATTCGGGCCTGGTTGTCAGTAACAGCGGCAATAACAGCAGAATCCAATCCCTGAGTCACTTGTGACGTCGCTGGTGTTTCAGCAATTGGGATGAATCAATGAACCCCTTCCCACACTCGGGGCAGGTGAACGGCCTCTCCCCAGTGTGAACCCGTTCATGTCTCAGCAGTTGGGATGAATCAGTGAATCCCTTCCCACACTCGGAGCAGGTGAATGGCCTTTCCCCAGTGTGAACTTGTTCATGTCTCAGCAACTGGCATGAATCAGTGAATCCCTTCCCACACTCGGAGCAGGTGAACGGCCTCTCCCCACTGTGAACCCGCTGGTGTAATGCTAGGTTAGATGACTGAGTGAATCCCCTCCCACACAAAGAGCAGGTGAATGGTCGCTCCCCTCTGTGAATTCGCTGGTGTACGATGAAGCTGCTAGAATGCCTGAAGCTCTTTCCACAGTCAGTGCAGCTGAATGGTTTCTCCCCAGTGTGAACTCGCTGGTGTTTCTGCAGGGTGGATGAAAGCCTAAAGCTCATTCCACAGTCAGTGCAGCTGAATGGTTTCTCCCCAGTGTGAATTCGCTCGTGTGACACTAGGTTGGATGAGTTAATGAATCCCTTCCCACACACAGAGCAGGTGAATGGCCTCTCCCCTGTGTGAACCCGCTTGTGTAATGCTAAGTGTGTTGACCGAGCAAATCCCTTCCCACACACAGAGCAGGTGAATGGCCTCTCCCCAGTATGAACCCGCTGGTGTATTGCTAAGTTTGATGACCGAGTGAATCCCTTCCCACACACGGAGCAGGTGAACGGTCTGTCCCCACTGTGAGTGCGTCAATGAGTTACCAGCTGGGAGGGGAAAGTGAATACCTCCCCACATTTCCACAGTTTCTCCATGGTGCCAGTGTCCTTGTGTCTCTCCACACAGAACAAGTGTACAGTTTCTTCCCAGAGCAATTAAGTTATATTTTTTCAAGCTGTGTAAGTGCTACAGTCAGTTTTCAGGGACACACATTCGGGTGTTAGTGTTTCTCGGTGTTCTTCCAGTCACACTGATATTTTAAATCTTTTTCCAAATGAGAACCTTCCTCTTTCCACATTCAGAAGCTGATGATATTCAGGTCCTGAAGAATAGAGTTATTCTGTTGAATGTTGATCTGATGTTTTGTTTGAGATTTCCGATGGCAAATTCTCACCTTCTAATATCCTGTAAAAGATGTTACAAAAGTCATCACTGTCAGTCCAGGATAGAAATTCTAAACAGACAATTTTAATTTCTCAGGCATATTTTTTCCTCTCTTGTTCCACCAAAGCAGTAAATCCCCGCCCCACACACTCTCCCTCCTCCTTGGGATGAAATCGAAACCCATCTCACCATCGTCTTCGTTTCTTTCCTCAACTCCAAGTTTTCTCCCTCTCTCTCCTCTGCCTGAGTTCAGTTCTCCAAAACACCCTGAAAAAGGAATTTCTGTCAGTCCCAGATAGACATTCAGAAGAGACCAAAATTCTTCTTGGTTTCAGTTTGCTGCGTGCACATCTTTTCCCCTTCTCACCCTGTATAGGAGTTTCCAGAATCCATGTTAGTCAATGGCAGTGGTGGCGTTGTCACTGGACTAATTAACCAGAGACCCAGTTCCAGAACAATGCTCTGTGGGGTTCCCAGGTTCAAATCCTGCCACTTCAGATGGTGAAATTTGAATTCAATAAAAATCTGGAATTAAAAGACTAATGGTGACCATGAAACCACTGATAATTGTTCTAAAAAAAAATCTGGTACACGAATGCCATTTAAGGAAGGAAATCTTCCATCTTTGTCTGGCCTATATGTGACTCCAGACCCACAGCAATATGGTTGACATAGAACATAGAACAGTACAGCACAGAACAGGCCCTTCGGCCCTCTATGTTGTGCCGAGCAATGATCACCCTACTCAAACCCACGTATCCACCCTATACCCATAACCCAACAACCCCCCCCCTTAACCTTACTTTTTAGGACACTACGGGCAATTTAGCATGGCCAGTCCACCTAACCCGCACATCTTTGGACTGTGGGAGGAAACCGGAGCACCCGGAGGAAACCCACGCACACACGGGGAGGACGTGCAGACTCCGCACAGACAGTGACCCAGCCGGGAATCGAACCTGGGACCCTGGAGCTGTGAAGCATTCATGCTAACCACCATGCTACCCCTTTAAATGCCCCCCCCCAAAGGCAATTAGGGACGGGCAATAAATGCTGGCACAGACTGCGACGTCCACATGCCATCAACAAATTTAAAATATGTCCAGGAATCAATTCACAAATTTCTCTCTTTCTGATTTCTGAGCCTTAATGGTGACGCATGCGCCCTCATGTACATCGTTCAATAGAAAGATGGCGAATGCGCATGCGCCTTTCTGATGGCCCCCAGACAATGGCAGCCGTTACCTGGGATACTCAGCAGGAAAGGTCGCTCAGCCGCAAGCACGGGTCTACTAACTGTTTATTCTGGCTTTCAATCTTCCACGAAGCGGTTATGAATTCTCTCAGATTATTCTGCAGACTTCATTCCTCCCACTTACTCAGCGGCGGCATTATCCAAAGCGCTGGCGATCATCTCCCATCCACTCTGTCCAGTTCCAGCATCAGCACTGCGCATGCTCGTCACAGCTGCGCGCTGCATGGAAGTCCCCACGAAGAGGTGCAGGGGGCGGGGCAACTATGGGGCGGGGCCGCTGTCTGCGGGGGGCGGGGCTCCTGGCTCCGAGTGGCGACGCCACTGTCTCAGAGGGGCGGGGCTCCTATCTCCGAGTACCGGGCCTGCGCTCTGCAAGCCGCAGACGTCACCGCGGAACAGGGTGATTCCTATTGGCTGATTCAGGAAGGTTACATTCTGACGCCACAATATGGAAATTGTATCGGAGGAAATCCATTCTTGCCCCTTTTCCAAGTCACAGCAGCAGCTTAAAGTAAAACAGGTTTATTTCAAATCAGAAGCTTTTGAAGGAGCAGCGCTCTGAAAGCTTGTGAGTTAAAATAAACCTGTTGGACTGTTGTGAGACTTTTGACTTTGCCCACCCCAGTCCAGCAGAGGGATCTCCATATCATTTCTTTTCTCGTTCTGGGATAAATTTGTGACTTACAGGAACGGAAGGGAAAGGAAGTGAATCCAGGGAGGGTGCAGACTCTGGAAAGGTTGGACAAGGGCTCTCCCTCTCTCTTAAAGACAATGCCATTCAAGATTCTCTTCAGGTTAACGTGCAGGTTCAACGGGCAGTTAGGAAGGCAAATGCAATGTTAGCATTCATGTCGAGAGGGCCAGAATACAAGAGCAAGGATGTACTTCTGAGGCTGTACAAGGCTCTGGTCAGACAACATTTGGAATTTTGGACCCCGTATCGAAGGAACAATGTGCTGGCCTTGGGAAAGGGTCCACAGGAGGTTCACAAGAATGATCCCTGGAATGAAGAACTTGAGGACACTGGGTCTGTACTGGTTGGGAGTTCAGAAGGTTCAGGGGGGATCTTATTGAAACTTACAGGATATTGTGAGGCCTGGATAGAGTGGATGTGGAGAGGATGTTTCCACTTGTTGGAAAACTGGAACCAGAGGACACAATCTCAGACTAAAGGGACAATTCTTTAAAACAGAGATAGAACATAGAACATAGAACAGTACAGCACAGAACAGGCTCTTCGGCCCTCGATGTTGTGCCGAACAATGATCACCCCACTTAAACCCACGTAACCCGTATACCCATAACCCAACAATCCCCCCATTAACCTTACACTACGGGCAATTTAGCATGGCCAATCCACCTAACCCGCACATCTTTGGACTGTGGGAGGAAACCGGAGCACCCGGAGGAAACCCACGCACACACGGGGAGGACGTGCAGACTCCACACAGACAGTGACCCAGCCGGGAATCGAACCTGGGACCCTGGAGCTGTGAAGCATTGATGCTAACCACCATGCTACCGTGAGGCCCCTCACGGTTGAATTTGAATGAGGTTGAATTTCTTCAGCCCGAGGGTGGTGAATCTGTGGCACTCTTTGCCGCAGAAGGCTGTGGAGGCCAAATCACTGAGTGTCTTTAAGACAGAGATAGATAGGATTCTTGATTAATAAGGGGATCAGTGGTTATGGGCAGAAGGGAGAAGATGGGGCGAGTGGCCTAATTCTGCTCCTATATCTTATGGTGTTAGATCCTGAGTTTTTATTTTCTACAATAGGGGCTGTTTAGCACAGGGCTAAATCACTGGCGTTGAAAGCAGACCAAGCAGGCCAGCAGCACGGTCCAATTTGCGTAACAGCCTCCCTGAACAGGTGCCGGAATATTGCGACTAGGGGCTTTTCACAGTAACTTCATTTGAAGCCTATTTGTGACAATAAGTGATTTTCATTTCATTTCATTTTGTCAAATGCCTTCTGGAAATCTAAGGACAGTGCATTCACCTGTTCCCTTTTAGCCACAGTACATGTGACTCCATCAAATAACTGATAAATTGGTTAAACATGATTTGCCTTTCACAAAACCATGTAGACTCTGCCTGATTACCTTCAATTTTTCTAACATGTTCCCTATGACAGATGTTTAGTTAACTGGCCTGTTGTTTCCAGCTATCTGCCCCCCCCCCCCTTTTACTTTTTTTATTTTCCAATTTAATGGATTCATCCCTATATCGAGCAAATTTTGAAAAATGAAACGGGTGCATCAACTCTCTCATTACCTGCTTCTTTCAAGATCTTATGGTGAAGTCGACCCGAATCCGGGGTTTTGTCGGCCTGCAGACTCAAACATTGCTCATTAACACTTCCCTGGTGATTGTAATTTTTCTGAGTTCCTCTGTCCCTTGCATTTGCTGATTTACAGATATTTCTGAAATGTTACTTGATTCCTCTACAGTGAAGACTGATGCAAATACCTGTTCAATTCAGCCCCACCTCAACCCATTTGTTTTCATTTCATTTTAACTGTCTTTTACCATTTCTTTCTTTCCTGCACCTTTCTCCTCTTTGCTTCCCCCTTCCCCTCCCCCCACACCTACAGATCATCCTCTGATGTTAGTTTCCCTGCTGTTTGACCTTTCACATCTTTTGTCCTCTCTGGGGACTGCCATTAGCACTCTTTCTCATTGGTATCTGTGGCCATTAGCACCCGGTTTCCCTGGGTTTCTGTGGCTATGACTTCAATTCTCACTCCACAGTCTAAATATTTCCCACTCTGTCTGTTAGCTTTGACAAAGAGTCATCGGACTCCCTACAGATGCTGCCAGAATTGCTGCGATTTTCCAGCATTTTCCCTTTTGTTTCAGATTCCAGCATCCGCAGTAATTTGCTTTTACCTGTTCAATTCATTTGTCATAACCTTACCTTCCATTGTTAATTTCCCAGATTGCTTGCGAGAGCATCAACACTCACTTGAAGAAAGAAGGAAGAAAGAAGAATTGAATTATTTACTATCACAAATATCTATTGAAACTCTATCTGTCTTTATATTTCTAGCCAGCTTTCTCTGGTACTCTAATTATTTCCTCCTTATTAATATTTTTGTGTTTATATTTGATGCTTTATATTCTGCCCAATGTTCTGACCTGCTATCTGCCTTTGCGCTGTTGCATGCTTTGTAAAAAAACATTGATATGTCTTTAACTTTTTTAGTTAAAGACAGATGCTGTGTCCTCCCCTTGGAATTTTCCATTCTCATGAGAATGTATCTATTCTGTTTATACTGAAATATCTCTTTCAATGTCTGCTACTAAATCTCTATTGACCTGACACACAAGCTCATTTTTTTTTAATTTTAGAGTACCCAATTCATTTTTTCCAATTAAGGGGCAATATAGCATGGCCAATCCACCTAGCCTGCACATTTATGGGTTGTGGGGGTGAAACCCACGCAAACACGGGGAGAATGTGCAAACTCCACACAGACAGCGACCCAGAGCCGGGATCGAACCTGGGATCTCAGTGCCGTGAGGCTGCAGTGCTAACCCACTGTGCCACCGTGCTGCCCCACAAGCTCATTTTAAAGTTCATTTTAGCTAGCTCTGCTTTGATGCCCTCATAATTGCTCTTATTTAAGCTTAACTTACTCGTCTTGGGCTCAATCTTCTTCCCCACAAACTGCATGTCAAATTCAGTCATATTATGATCACTGTTACCTGGGGATGCCTTCACCATGAGGTTATCAATTAATCTTTGTTGCACAATACCCAGCCTGGTGTTACCTGACCTCTGGTTGGCTCCAAAATGTGCTGATTGTAGAAACTATCACAAGAACATTGTGAACTCCTCACCTATGCTACCTTCGACCATCTGATTTTTCCAGTTTATAAGTGTACTAAAATCCCCCTTGATATCGCTGTACCTTTTCTGACAGACTCCCATTATCTCTTCCTTAACACTCTGTCCTACTGTGTCGTTACAATTAGGAGGCCTGCACACCACTCCCAGAAGTGAATTCTTGCCTTAACCATTTTTCATCTCAAACCAAACCACTCCTACATCCTGGTTTTCTGAGCTTAGATCATCCCTGTCTAATGTGCCAACAGTATCGATAATTAACAGAGCTGCTCTTCCAAAGTTTCCGAGTTTTCTGTCCTTCCTAAATTTTACATACACTACAATATTCAGCTCACCACCACCTTTTGAAGGGAAATGGATGATGGACAATAAATGTTGGACTGGCCAGCGACACCCACATGCCACGAATGAATATAAAACAATTCAGGCCCCAATCTATTTCTCTGAATGGCCATCAGATCATACTTACTTATTTCTATAGGTGCTGCCAATTCATCAGTTTTGTTTCAAATGCTACTTGTGTTTTGCTGCAGAGCCTTTGGTTTTGTTCTTTTATTATTTTTGTAACGTTTATCTGATGTAATTTTAAATGTGTTCTCTCCGTCTCTTCCTGCCACAGTCTGTTTATCATTTCCCATATTCTTACCTTTCTCTCTGGTCTTACTCTTTACTTTACCATATCATACAGAACAAATCAGAAAAGACACAACAATGGAACAATCGGTAACAGTTCATCAATCAGTCTCCTCCTATCTGAAAATGAAAATTGCTTATTGTCACAAGTAGGCTTCAAATTAAGTTACTGTGAAAAACCCCTAGTCGCCACATTCTGGCGCCTGTTCGGGGAGGCTGGTACAGGAATTGAACCGTGCTGCTGGCCTGCCTTGATCTGCTTTCAAAGCCAGCGATGTAGCCCTGTGCTAAACCAGCCCCGATCTTAGAGAAATCAAGGACTGGAACACTGTTGTTAACACAAGGCTAATTTTATTAATCTATATCCAGAATATTAAACTTCAGCTGAGTCACAGGAATGATTAACATCAACTGAAACAAACTCCAACTGTTAGAATGAACACGGCTCAGTCCTGGATGTGATTAACAGCAGCAATAACAGAATCCAACCTCTTGTGAACTCGCTGGTGTTTCTGCAGGGTGAATGAATGAGTGAATCCTTTCCCACACACAGAGCAGATGAATAATATCTCCCTGGTGTGAATGCGCTGGTGTTTCTGCCGGAGGGAATGCTGAGTGAATCGCTTCCCACACACGGAGCAGCTGAACGGCCTCTCTCCAGTGTGACTGCGCTGGTGAATCAGCAGATCCATTTTGCCTTTAAAGCTCTTCTCACAGGCGGAACATTTAAAAGGTCTCATGTCAGAGTGAACACGTTGGTGTGAGGCGAGTTGGGCAGACTGAGTGAATCCCTTCCCACATTCAGAGCAGATGAACTGTCTCACCCCAGTGTGAATGCGCTGGTGTCTCAGCAGGGTGGATGACTGAGCGAATCCCTTCCCAAACAACAGAGCAGGTGAATGGTCTCTCCCCAGTGTGAACCCGCTGATGGTCCAAAAGTTTGCATAACTGAGCGAATGTCACCCCACACTCAGGACAGGTGAATGGTTTCTCTCCAGTGTGAATTCTCTGGTGTGTCAGAAGGTTGGATAACTGAGCGAATCCCTTCCCACATTCAGTGCACGTGAGTGGTTTCTCCCCGCTGTGCATTCGCTGGTGTGTCAAAAGGCTGGATAACTGAGCGAATCTCTTCCCACATTCAGAACAAGTGAACGGCCTCTCCCCAGTGTGAACACGCTGGTGTGTCAGAGGATTAAATTTGTTTTTAAAGCTCTTCTCACAATCGGAACATTTAAAAGGTCTCATGTCAGAGTGAACAAGTTGGTGTGCAGTCAGATGTGTTAGTCGAGTGAATCCCTTTCCACACTCGGAACAGGTGAATGGTCTCTCCCCGGTGTGACTGCAGTGATGAGTTTCCAGCTCAGAAGGGTAACTGAATCCCTTCCCACATTCCCCACATTTCCACGGTTTCTCAATGGTGCCGGCACCCTTGTGTCTCTCCATTTTGGACGATCAGTTGAAGCTTCTTCCACACACAGAACATGTGTACAGCTTCTCCTCGCTGTGAATGGTGTGGTGTTTTCAAGGCTGTGTAACTGGTTGAAGCTCTTTCCACAGTCAGTTCACTGGAGCACTCTCACTTGGGTGTGTGTGTGTCTTTGTGCTTTTCCAGTCACACTTAAGTTTGAAATCTTTTCCCACAGACAGAACAAACATTTCTCCTTCCACATTCAAAAGTTCATGACATTCAGATCCTCATCAAAGTGACTGTCAGATCTTGATTTGTTGCTTGATTTGAATTTCCAGTCTGTCGATCCATTCCTTGTAACCCTGTAAAATCAGTTTACAGGTCAGAAATTCAGAACAGATAATTCTAGTTTCTGGGGAATAATTGTTTCTCTCGTTTCCTAAAGCTGCAAATCCCAGTCCCACACTTTCCCCTTCCCACACACTCACCACAATGGTTTCCAGGTCATTAATACTGAGTGCAGCTTTGAATTCCAGATTATCCCTTGAATTTAAATTCTACCATCTGCATTAACAAATCCATCTGTGTGAGTGCAGGATAGAAATCCCCCCCCCCCCCCCCCATTCTCCCCTCCTGCTCCAGGATCAGTAAAGTGAGTTAAAGATAATTTCTCCTGAACAAATCCATTGCTGCATTTCCTTCCTGAAGCCACATTTGTCCACTGGGGCCTGGTACCGGGTGAAAGCGGCAGCTGCCGTTGTGTTGGGTGTTGAGGCGGTGCGGCTAGTTTGTTATTGGGGGTGTTGAGGCCCCCACTGGGTGTGTGAAGCCTCCCCTCCCACCCACTGCCCCTAACGCCTCCTCCGCTTATCCGCCTCCTTCCCGCCTGAAGATGAGACAAACAAGCGTCTGTCCCTAGACCTGAGCCGCACTGCGCATGCCCCACATCACAATGCCTGGGGAGTGATTATGATGTGGAAGAATGGAGAAGGAGCCGTGCTCCGAAAGCTCGTGTTTGAAACAAACCTGTTGGACTTTAACCTGGTGTTGTAAGACTTCTTACTGTGGGGAGTGATTGACAGCAGCTCCAGACCAATAGTAGGAGGGAGTGGGGCTGGAGGACCTAGAGGGGAGGTTGGTCCTCCAACCAATCGGAGTGAGTGAGGGTGGGTGGGACTTCGACTGAAGCATGCGCAGTGTGGGTAATGGCGACGGACAGAAGCTGTTATTTCGGATTCACAAAGGGTAAGAGGAATATTGTGGAACGCGGGAGCGGTGGACCTGGCTGGTGGGTGGAGACGTTTTCTAAACATGTTGTGAAAGTCCATACCCGGAAAAATCACTTTCTAGTTCCCCCATTTCACGGAGCGGGGCCGCGAGGGTCCAGTGAACGGTTCGGTGTAACGACCGCCATCTTTACTCGGGACAATGAGCAACAGAGCGCATGTGCGGCCGCCATGTTTGTTGGGGGCAACATTTTCAATGACTGGGAGAAGCTTGTTCCACATTGTTCAGAATGGAGACAGACTGGCCAGCAAACTGCATTAACCTTTGTCCTGGGTACTTGACCTCCCATTACCCCGGTTTGCACAGACGCAGATATCTAATTGTTGATCAGAGTAGCAACAGAGAAGTAAAGAAACAAGCAAATTGTGCCCCATGGATCCCACTAACTCAATGGATATCTGACCCCATGTGCGGCTCTGTTCAGTCACGCAGAGACCCATGTCAGGAGAACTTTAGCAGTCTTGCCTATGGCGCTGAGGATCTGTATCGATGCCGGCCCCAGGTCACTGTGGAGTTGCACATTCTTACCGTGTCTGTGTGGGTCTCGCCTCCACAACCCAAAGATGTTCAGGGTAGGTGGATTAGAACATAGAACGATACAGCGCAGTACAGGCCCTTCGGCCCACGATGTTGCACCAACATGGGAAGTCAAAAACTAAAGGCCATCTAACCTACACTATGCCATTATCATCCATGTGCTTATCCAATAAACTTTTATTGGATTGGTCACGCTAAATTTCCCAGGCTACATTGCCCCAGAATTGGAAAAAAAATTGGGCACTCTAAATTTATTTTTTTCAAAAGAAAATCTTTTCCTACAGACAGAACAGACAAACATTTCTTCTTCCACATTCACAGGCCAATGATATTCAGGTCCTGATGAATGGAGTGACTGTTAAATCTTGATGTGAAGTTTGATTTGAGTTTCCATCTGTAAATCCTCCCCTTGTAACATCCTGTAAAATAAATTTATAAAACTCATCACTAGGGGCAGGTACTGTGGCTCAGTCGTTAGCCGAGGACCCGGGTTCGATCCCGGCCCCGGGTCACTGTCTGTATGGAGTTTGCACATAATCCCCGTGTCTGTGTGGGACTCAGCCCCAGAATCCAAAAAGATGCGCAGGGTCGGTGAATTGGCCTCGCTAAAATTACGCTTCAATTGGGAGAAAGAGAATTGGGTAATCTAAAAAAAAAAATGAAAAATTAAAAATAAGCAAAAGCCATAACTGCCAATCCAGGATAGAAATTCTGAACCGAGAATTCTAGTTTCTCCGGAACATTTTTCCCTGTCCCACACACTCCCTCCTCCCTGGGCTGAAATCCAAACCCATCTCACCATCTCTTTCATCCACTCCCAGTCTGCCTGGGTTCAGTTCTCCAGCTCCTGCCTGCAGACTGACAATAAAACCAATGGGTCTTATTGGGGGCTTGGGGCCTCCAGCGGGTGTTTGTGAATCCTCCCCGCCCACCTGCCAGGGTTTCCTTCTTTACCAGAGATCAGAGTCCTCATTGATGATTTTAGCCCAAACTAGAACCACATTAATTGGAAAACAAATATTTTCATGTAGGTTAGGAGCTCCACAAAGTGTTTCCAACCCCTCCGACCCATCTCCTGAACAGGTTGACACATTTATTTGTCTGACTAAAAGAATGATCTTTGATCGCACCGTGGTTAGCACTGCTGCCTCATGGTACCAAGGACCCGTGTTCGATCCCATTTCTGGGTTACTGTCTGTGTGGAGTTTGCACATTCTCCCCATGTCTGTGTGCGTCTCACATCCACAACCCAAAGATGTGCAGGGTAGGTGGTTTGGCCACGCTAAATTGCACCTTAATGGAAAAAAATAATTGGTCACTCGAAATTTATTTAAAAAAAGGATTGTCTCTTTCCTAATGTTCACAATTAAAGGGATGGGTTCCCCAGCAGATGGCTGACATTTCAGGGGAAAGTAAATTGATAATGGACAGAGATATGTCTCGTGTTGTTATATGGTACAGATTAGATATATTATTTATCGTTCTGTAATAAAGTAAACATATTATTATTTCTCTTCTTGTAATATAAGAATATAGCTACGTTGTCGATTTCCAGTCATCTCTTCCCTCAGAGGGTTGTTAGTCTTTGGATTTCTCTTCCACAGGGACCAGTTGTATCTGGGGGCCATTGAATATATTGAAGCACAAGTTGGACAGATATTTTATTGACATTGGAGTTCAGGGTTATGGGGAACAGGTAGGAAAATAGTGAAAGCTGAGATTATGGATTTCTTCACTCGAGGATGTGGTGAAGCTTTTGAATTCTCTATCCCAGAAGAATGTGGAGCCTCAGTCATCAGGTATGTTCAAGACAAATATTGACAGGTTTCTAGATATTGAAGATATCGAGGGATATGGGGATCGTGTGGGAAAATGGTGCTGAGGTAGATCGGCCAAGGATCTCATTGAATGGTTGAACAGACTCGGTGGGCCGAATGGCCTACTCTTGCTCCTATTCTAATCTCTGTGTCCTGGTCAGGAAGCAGTGAGCTGAGCTTGGATCTGTCAATCAACATGAATCCGCACCTTCAGGAGAATTGGGAGGGTGAATATTAGATACAGCAGAGTGAGAATGGAGGGAGATTGTGGAGATTTACAGTTTTTAGAGAACGAGAGAAAATTATGTTCCATAAGAACTAGAATTGTCCTGAATTTTAATAACAATGATCTTGATTGGGTTAGGTGGATTGGCCATGCTAAATTGCCCGTAGTGTCCTAATAAAAAAAGTAAGGTTAAGGGGGGGGTTGTTGGGTTACGGGTATAGGGTGGATACGTGGGTTTGAGTAGGGTGATCATGGCTCGGCACAACATTGAGGGCCGAAGGGCCTGTTCTGTGCTGTACTGTTCTATGTTCTATGATTGTCACAGGTAGGCATACATTGCAATGACGTTCCTGTGAATTTCTATCCTGTACTAACTGATGACTTTTGTGAATTTAAATGAATCAGCACCTTCAGGAGAATTGGGAGAGTGAACAGTAGATACAGCAGAGTGAGAATGGAGGGAGATTGTGTGGGATGGAGATTTACAGACTTTGGAGAACAAGATGATAGGAATGGACTTTCCAATTAAACACTAATTTGATGTCAATTATCCAAATGAAGTCACTGAGACATAAAGGGGTTACAGGAGACACTATTTGTTCATGGAGATTTGTGTGTGAAGTTGGATCAAAGAAACAAAGGTGTTTGTGGAGAAACAGAGCTCTTGCCTCCTTTATTCTGCAGCAACGGGCAGCACGGTAATTCAAGTGGGTAGCACTGTGGCTTCACAGCGCTAGGGTCCCAGGTTCGATTCCCCGCTGGGTCACTGTCTGTTCGGAGTCTGCACATTCTCCCCGTGTCTGTGTGAGTTTCCTCCGGGTGCTCCGGTTTCCTCCCACAGTCCAAAGACGTGCAGGTGAAGTGGATTGGCCATGATAAATTGCCCTGAATGACCAAAAAGGTTAGGAGGGGTTCTTCAGATGTGGGGATAAGATGGAAGTGAGGGCTTAAATGGGTTGGTGCAGACTCGATGGGCCGAATGGCCTCCTTCTTCACTGTATGTTCTATGTTCTAACTCAGAAGCTCGAACACAAGAGAGGAAATAATGTTCCATAGAAACTAGAATTGTCTTCTCCGAATTTCTATCCTGTGCCAACAATGATAACTTTTATAAATTGTTTTTAAAGGATATTGGAAGAGGAGGAATCGCAGACAGACGTCTCAAACATCACGTCAAACTCAAACGATTCCTTTTGATCTGAATATCATCGGCGAGTAGGAGAAATGTTTGTCCGATCTGTCGGCTTCAAAAGGTTTTAAACGTGAGTGTGACGGGAAAAGCACCGAGACCCACACAACGCACACCCGAGTGAGAGTGTTCCAGCGAACTGACTGTGGAAAGAGCTTCAACTATGACACAGTCTGAGAAAACGTCACACCATTCACAGTGAGGAGCGACAGTGCACATGTTCTGTGTGTGGACAAGGCTTCCGCTGATTGTCCAATCTGGAGAGACACGGCGAGACCCAAAACATGGAGAAACCGTGGAAATGTGGGGACTGTGGGAAGGAATACAGATTCCCATCTGAGCTGGAGACTCATCGACGCAGTCACACTGGGGAGAGGCCATTCACCTGCTCTCAGTGTGGGCAGGGGTTCACTCGGTTATCGCACCTGCAGGCACACCAGCGAGTTCACACTGGGGAGAAACCATTCACCTGCTCTCAGTGTGGAAAAGGATTAATTGATTTATCCAGCCTGCAGTCACACCAGCGAGTTCACACTGGGGAGAAGCCGTTCACCTGCTCTCAGTGTGGGCAGAGATTCCGTGCTTTATCCAACCTGCGGAGACATCAGCGACTTCACACTGGGGAGAGGCCATTCACCTGCTCTCAGTGTGGGAAGGGATTCCATACTTTATCCAACCTGCAGTCACACCAGCGAGTTCACACTAGGGAGAGACCATTCACCTGTTCTCAGTGTGGGAAGGGATTTATTGATTCATCCACCCTGCGGAAACACCGGCGAGTTCACACTGGGGAGAGGCCATTCACCTGCTCTCAGTGTGGGAAGGGATTCATTGATTCATCTACCCTGAGGAGACATCAGCGAGTTCACACTACGGAGAGGCCGTTCACCTGCTCTCAGTGTGGGAAGGGATTCATTGATTCATTCACCCTGCAGAGACATCAGCAAATTCACACTGGGGAGAGGCCATTCACCTGCTCTCAGTGTGGGAAGGGATTCAGTGATTTATCCACCATGCAGACACATCAGCGAATTCACACTGGGGAGAGGCCGTTCACCTGCTCTCAGTGTGGGAAAGGTTTTACTCAGTTATCCATCCTGCAGACACACCAGCGAGTTCACACTGGGGAGAGGCCATTCAGCTGCTCTCAGTGTGGGAAGGGATTCCGGGATTTACCCAACCTGCGGATCCATCAGCGAGTTCACACTGGTGAGCGCCCGTTCATCTGCTCTAACTGTGGGAAGGGATTCACTCAGTCATCCAGTCTGCAGACACACCAGAGAGTTCACACTGGGGAGAAGCCATTCACCTGCTCTCACTGTGGGCAGAGATTCCGAGCTTCATCCAACCTAAGGAACCATCTGCGAGTTCACACTGGAGAGAAGCTGTTCACCTGCTGTCAGTGTGGGAACGCATTCAGTGATTTATCCAGTCTGCAGACACACCAACGAATTCACACTGGGGAGAAGCCATTCACCTGCTCTCAGTGTGGGAAGGGATTTATTGATTCATCCATCCTGCAGAGACATCAGCGAGTTCACACTGGGGAGAAGCCATTCACCTGCTCCCTCTGTGGGAATGGATTCACACAATTATCCAGTCTGCAGACACACCAGCAAGTTCACACTGGGGAGAGACCATTCACCTGCTCTTAGTGTGGGAAGGGATTACATAGAAACATAGAAATATAGGAGCAGGAACAGATCATTTGGCTCTTTGCGCCTGCTCTGCCATTCATTATGATAATGGCTTATCATTCATAGCCTAATTCTGCTTTCCCTTCCATATCTTTAATTAATTAATAAACTTGTTTGTCACAAGTACACTTACATTGAAATGAAGTTACTGTGAAAAGCCCCCAGTCGCCACATTCCGGCGCCTGTTCAGGTACACAGAGGGAGAATCTCTGTCCTAAATGGTCTACCCCGTATCCTCAGACTGCGACCTCTGGTTCTGTACCCTCCCACCATCGGGAAAATCTTTCCTGCATCTACCCTGTTAAGTCCTGTTAGGATAATATAGGTTTCTATGAGATCCCCCATTCTTCTGAACTCCAGTGGATACAATCCTAACTGATTCAATCTCTCATACGTCAGTCCCACCATCCCAGGAATCAGTCTCGTAAACCTTCGCTGCACTTCCACCTGAGCAAGAACATCCTTCCTCTGATAAGGAGCCCAATACTGCTCACAATATTCCAGGTATGGCCTCACCAAGGCCCTGTGTAATAACAGCAAGATATTCCTGCTCCTGTACTTGAATCCGCTCGCAATGAAGGCTAGCACAGCATTTGCCTTCTTTACCGCCTGCTGTAGCTGCATGCTTACCTTCAGTGACTGGTGTACAAGGATACCCAGGTCTCGTTGCACATTCCCCTCTCCTAATTTATGGCCGTTCAGATAATAGCCCGCCGTCTCGTTTTTGTTGTCAAAGTGGACAACCTCGCATTTCTACAAATTATACTGCATCTGCCATTCATTTGCCCACTCACTCAACTTGTCCAAATCACAATGAAGGATCTCTGCATCCTCCTCACAGACCCCCCCCCCCCCCCACACACACACACACACGCAAAGTGGTGTCATCTGCAAATTTGGAGATATTGGATTTTCCTCCCTCACCAAATCATTAATATATAGGGTGTTGCAGTGGTTATCACTGTTGCCTCACTGTGCTGTGTACCAGTGTTTAATCCTGCCCCGGGTCACTGTCCGTGTGGATACAAGTGTCTCCGTGGTCTCACCCCCATAACCCAAAGAAGTGCAGGGTAGGTGAATTGGCCACGCTCAATTGCCCCTCAATTGGTAAAAAGGAATTGGGTACTTTAAATTTTTCTTAAAATCATAAATATATCTTGTGAATATCTCAGGTCCTAGCACCGATCCCTGTGGTATCCCACTAGTCACTGCCTTCCAGTTTGAAAAAGACCATTAATTCCTACTCTGTTTCCTGTCTGCCAACCAGTTTTCTATCCATATCAATTCACTACCCCTAATTCCAAGTGCTTTAATTTTACACATTAATCTCTTATGCGGGACTTTGGTCAAAAGCCATCTGAAAGTCCAAATATCACATCCACTGGCTGCCCCTCGTTAACTCTACCAGTTACACCCTTGAAGAATTCCAGTAGATTTGTCAAGCATGATTGTCCCTTCATAAATCCATGCTGACTGTCCGATCCTGCCACTCGTTTCTCAGTGCTTTGCTATAAAATCTATGAGAATGGAGTCTAGAATTTTCCCCACTGCCGATGTCTGATTTGCTGGTCTATAATTCCCTGTTTTCTCTCTCTATCTCTTTTTAAATGGTGGAATTACATAAGCCAATCTGCAGGAACTGTTCCAGAGTCTATAGAATCCTGGAAGATGACCACCGTTGCATCCACTATTTCTACACGACTTCCCTAAGTACTTCGGTTGCAGATTATCAGACCCTGGGGATTTACCACCCTTCAATCCCATCAATTTCACCAACACCATTTCTCTCCTAATATTGAGCTCCTTCAGTTCCTCCCTCTCACTAAATCCGGCGCTTCCCAACATTTCTGGTATCTGCTTTGTGAAGAAAGCAGCAAATTATGTATTTATTTTCTCACCCATTTCTTTGTCGCCTCTGATACAATCAGCCTGATTTCCTGTTTTATGCCATTCCCAACATCACCACTGCAGTTTGGGGGTCTATATACGATGCCCACTAAGTTTTTTGCCCCTTGGTGTTTCTCAGCTCCACCCATACAGATTCCACATTGTTGGAGCTAATATCCTTCCTATTACATTAATTTACTCTTTAACCAGCACTGCCACTCCACTGCCTTTTCCTTTTTGTCTGTCCTTCCTAAATACTGAATAGATTCAATTCCCATCCCTGGTCATCCTGCAGCCATGTCTCCATAATCCTGATGATCTCACTCCCGTTTACATCTATTTTCACAATTCACTCGGTATGCCATCTGCAGTCACACCAGGGAGTTCATACTGGGAAGAGGCCGTTCGCCTGCTCTCAATGTGCGATGAGATTTAGTAATTTATTGAACTTTCTGAGACAACAACATGTTCACAACAGATTACAGGGATTGGATTCTGCTGTTATTGTTTCTGTTCTCAATTACATCCAGGACTGCATTTTGTTCATTCTGTTGGTCAATGGGGATGGTCAGAGGGTTTCTTTCTGCTGGACTGGCTGGTCTCACGGCTTCGCCTCTAGTGGGCTGATTCTCTCTGAGCCTTCTTGCGAATATCTGGTTTCACATTTCACAAGGAGTGAAAGGGGTTTGGCGGTTAAAAGATGTTTCATTGCTATTTCTGTTTGGAAACCCCAAAAATCATGCTTCATTGCCATGAAGATGGGCTATGGTGGTTACATAATTCTTTTGTTTAATTTATCTTCATGCTTCTCACAGAAGAAAACAATCAGGGTATGAGGGGCAAGTTGTCTGAGGTGCACTGGGAAACTTCATTAAATTGTGTGGTGGGAGACAGGCAATCAGTAATATTGAAGGAATTATTACAGATTTACACTGGGATTGGTTAGCTCAGTTGGCTGGATGGCTGGTTTGTGCTGAGTGACACCAACAGCACAGGTTAAATTCCCATACCGGCTGAGGTTAGCCATGGACTTTGTCAATATTTACGCTCCACATGATTCTCCACCCACCCCTCTACATCTCCCCATCAGCATATCCTCTATTCCTTTCTCCCTCTGTGTATGTCTCTAGCTTTACGTTCAATGGATTCATGCTGTTCACCTCAACCACTCGCTGTGGTAACGGGTTCCACATTCTCACCACTCACTGGGGAAAGAGGTTTCCACTGAAATTCCTATTGGATTATTGAATCCCTTCATAATCTCAAAGACTTCCACCAGATCACCCATCAGCCTTTGCTTTTCCAGAAAAAAGCAGCTCCAGCCTTTCCTGAGTGTTAAATGCTCTCAGTTCTGTATATTATGAATCTTTGTTGCACCTTATCCAGTGCCTCTATTTCCTTTATCGAAATGGAGATCACCAATGTTGACAGAGCTCCCAGTGTAGTCTAACCATCGTTCTAAACAAGCTGAACATTTCCTCTGTGCTTTTCAATTCTATCCCTCTGCAATGGAACCCTATGTATGGGCTCCCCACTTTCGGAAAGATGTGATGTTCTTGGGGTGTAGAGGACATTAATGAGAATGGCACCAGAGATGAGGGACTCCAGTTAGTTGGAGTGACTGGAGCTGCTGAATTTCTCCCGAGATCACAGCATCTGGAGGGTGGGGAATGAGGCCATTCAGCCCTTTGAGACCGTGTTGGCTCTCTGTGGAGGAAGCCAGTCTGCCCATTGCCCCGTTCTATCCCCAAATCCCTGTGGGTTTATTTCTCTGAGTGCCTGTCCAATTTCCTATTGAAATCCTTCTGTCATCTCTGCATCTCCTACCCTCATAGGCAGTAGGTTCCAGGTCGTTACCACTCGCTTTACATGTACACAAGGCTTCTCGAGCACTGAGAAGTCTATTTGGCCCATTTTTCCCATGCCAGCTCTTTGTACAGCAACCCATTTAATCCCAGAGTTGGACTATTTTGTTTTCTTTTTCAGAATGTACCAAATTCCCTTTTGGAAGTTACAGTCCAATGAGATTCCAGCACCTCATTGCAAATGGACAGTGCATTACAAATCACAACGATTCGCTGTGTTTTACAGCAAATAATTGTGCGTATGGTGTGTCTGGAGTTTCACAGTATTCAAAATGGTGTCAATGCTGTGGTTATTACACTAAATAAGACCCAATCTTTATCAATGATTTTGGTGAGGACACCGAGTGTAATATATCCTTGTTTGTGGACAATTAGAACAAATGTACATTTTTATAAAACCTCTCACTACCACTGGACCACCTGAAGTGTTTTAAAGCCAATGGAGTACTTTTGAAATGTATTCACTGTTGTAATGTAGGAAGCTGTAAGTACGCATATGTAATCACATTTAGGTTTTAAATTGTTATTTTCATAGTGCATTCACTGTCATTAGTAATAAGGTCAAGGAAGCCCTTTTATGTCTCTAATATGTGGCTTCCTGCAGCCATTTCACCTGTACCGTTTCTGTATGAACTACGTATTGATTTCATAGCAATAAACAAGAATTAAATTCATGATTATTCAGTAGTTAACATTGATTATCATTAGTGAATTGGTGTATTAGGTAATTATATTGCAAAGACTAGATCTTTAATTTTAAAAATAACACAATCAACCAAAATGTTTCCAGAAACTGCAGAGCTATCAGAATTTGTTTGAAAAATAAATTACTTTTATAATTTTGAGAAGTTACAAGACAACCATATTCTGCCAAGAATATGTGGGCTGGGCAGTGGAGTAATGGTATTGTTACTGGGCTAGTAATCCAGAGACCCAGGTTAATGCTCTGGGGATCTGGGATTGAATCTGCCTCTGACAGATATTGAATTTGAATAAAATCTCAAATTAAAAGTCGATTTATGACATTGTTGATTGTTGTAAAAACCCATTTGGTTCATTAATGTCCTTTTGGAATCTGCTCTCCTTACGTGGCCTGGTCTACATGTGACTCCAGATCTACAGCAATGTTGTGGTTGGTTTGTAAGCCTCCTCTGAAATAGCCTCACAAGACACGCAGTTCAAGGGCAATTGGAATGTGCAGTAAATGCTGGTCCAGCCAGTGACCCCCACCTCCCATTAATGAATAATTCTTAAGAAGGCTCATTGTTCAATCTGAAGATTAGTAAGAAACTGTCTCTTTGATTGGATTTGATTTATTGTCACGTTTCCCGAGGTACAGTGAAAAGTATTGTTCTGCCTACAGTCCAGACAGATCGTTCCATACATGAAACAATCTAGGACATCCGATAAATACACAATGTAAATACATAGACACAGACACAGTGTGAAGCGTAAGTGACCTAGTGTATCTTGTATCAAATGTATCAATTAAAATTGTATTAATTAGCTACCAATCTAACGTGATTAAATAAGTAGTGATCCTTAATTGAGTTACAATTAATTAAACAATAATGAATCAGTAGTTATAGTAAAAGTCTGAGTTTTATTTGTTGTAAAAATATAAAAGCTTAATCGCTGTGTATATAAAGAATGTGCGATGAGGATAAATGTACCGGCAAGGGAGACCTTCCAATTCTGATTAGCCTCAACATTTGAAACTGTTTGAATAAGGGGTTGTACAGAATCAGATAAAGGGATAGTATGAAACTGTTCAATTGTATTCCTGTCAAAGGTAATGAGAGAAGGTGGTGTCAGTAATTAAACATCCAATTAAATTAAACTGGTGCCCAATTAACCAATAGTCATGTTACCACAGGCCCAACTCTGACATGAGGTAATGGTCACTTTGGGGGTAAAAGTCGAGGTTCCGAAGGTCTTCCTTGCTGGTCAAGTACTGAAGACTCTCGAGGCCGAGTTCCAAGGAAATTAGTGTCAAAGAAGGAGCCAGGGAGGGTTACGCTTCCACAGACTGATCACCTGCATGAAGTTGTAAATGTAAATGTCTTCAAGTCAGTCAGTAAAGCTTTTCTTTAAAAAAACTCCTTTTTAAATTTACTGTCCAGAATTCTGCCTTTGATTTAATTGGTTATAAAGTCTTGTCCGAACCTAAAGCAAATTATTAATTGGGGATGTCTGAAATCAATTAAGGATCAGAAAGCATCAATCTTCAACTTTAAAACTGCACTTCTGTAGCGCCTTTCATAACCCCAGCATGTCCCAAGCTTGAGTGTCGTCACTGTTCTAGGAAATGCAGCAGCCAATTTCCACAAAGCAACATGGCACAAACAGCAATGTGGCAATGTGCAGATCATCTGATTTTGGTGATGTTGATTTTAAAAAAATACATTTTGTTAAGGTTTTGTAATTTTAATAATAAGTGAGAACAGTAAACAATGCAAATCCACATAAAACATCGTGCATAAATTATCTCCATCCCTAACAAGTCCCTCCTACCCTCAACAGAAAATAGCCTAACTATCCCCCCTTTAAGTTTTGTGCCTCTGCTGACAGTTAATTTTCTCTAAAGAAGTCGACAAACGGCTGCCACCTCCTGATGAACCCGAGCAGTTGACCCTCTGAGGGCAAACTTGATTTTTCAAGTCTGAGAAACCCAGCCATGCCGCTAACCCAGATCTCTGATTCCAGGGGCTTCGAGTCCCTCCACGCTAGCATATCCATCTCCGGGCTACCAGGGAGGCAAAGGCCAAGACATCAGCCTCTCTCGCCCCCTGGACTGCCGACACTCCAAAATCCTGCACCTCTGGCTCAGCACCACCCGTGTTTTAGGGCCGTGGACATGACATCTGCAAAACCCTGCCAGGATCCCCCAAGCTTCAGGCAGGCCCAGAACATATGGACATGACTTGCTGACCGCCCCCCCCACACCTGTCCTCTACCCCAAGAAACCTGCTCATCCAGGCCACCGGCATGTGTGCCCCGGTGAACGGGGCAGCACGGTGGCACAGTGGTTAGAATCGCTGCCTCATGGCGCCAAAGTCCCAGGTTCAATCCCGGCTCTGGGTCACTGTGTGGAGTTTGCACATTATGCCTGTGTTTGCATGGGTTTCGCCCCCACAAACCCCAAGATGTGTAGACTAGGCGGGTTGGCCACGCTAACATGCCCTTTAATTGGAAAAAATAAATTGGGTACTCTACATTATTTTTATAATGTCTGCCTGTGAACGACCATAAATTGTATCAGGACTGAGCCTGGCACATGATGAGGACGTATTGACTCTGCTCAAGGCATCCGCCCACAGACCTGCCTCTATCCCTCCCCAGAGCTCCTCTTCCCATTTACCCTTTAGCTCCTCTACCCGACTCGATGAGTTCTTTGTAGATATCCGATACCTTTCCCTCTCATAACGTTTAAGAGCCTTCTGACATTGGCCGAAAGTTGCCTGCCCTTCACAAACCCTGTCTGGTCTTCCCTTATCACCTCAGGGACACAGCCCTCTAGCCTCGAGGCCAATATTCTGGCCAACAGTTTGGCATCCACGTTCAATAGGGAGATTGGCCTATATGACCCACATAGCTCAGGGTCCTTCTCCCGCTTCAGGATCGAGGCCTGCGGCATTGTTGGGGGGAAGGGCACCCTGCTCCCTTGCCTCATTAAATACCCTCACCAGCAGCGGGCCCAGCATCTCCGAGAACGTCTTATAAAATTCCACTGGGTAGCTGTCCGGTCCCGGGGCCTTACCCAATGCCTGGCCTCCAGCCCCTCTACTATTTCTTCAATTCCAATCGGGGCTCCGAACCCCTCCACCAGTCCTTCCTGTACCTTCGGAACTTCAACTCGCCCAGAAACTGCCTCACCCGTCAACCCCAGCTGGGGTTTCCGGCTCATATATCTTACTATAAAACTCCTTAAACACACCTTTCACCCCTGCTGGGTACAAGACCGTGTTTCCACCTCTGTCCTTCAGTCTTCCTATCTCCCTGGCCGCCTCCCTTTTCCTCAGCTCATGCGCTAATATCGTACTGTCCTTTTCTCCACACTCATATACCGCCCCCCTCGCCTTCCTCAATTGCTCCACCACCTTCCCTGTAGATAACAGCTCAAACTCCATTTGTAGCCTCTGCCACTCCTTCAATAACCCCACCTCCGGAGCCTCCGAATATGTCCTGTCCACCTGGAGTATTTCCCCAACCAGCCTATCCCTCCCTGCTCGCTCCACCTTTTCCCTATGGGCCCGTATCGAGATGAACTCCCCCCTAACCACTGCCATCAGCACTTCCCAAACCGTTGCTGCTGAAACTTCCTCAGCATCATTTATTTCCAAATAGTTCTGGATGGACTCCCTCACCCGCCCACACACCCCCTTATCCGCTAACAGTCCCACACCCAACCTCCATTGCGGGCGCTACCCTCCCTCCTTACTCACCCGTAAATCCACCCAATGTGGGGCATGGTCCGACACAGCAATTGCCGAATATTCAGTATCAACCATCCCGCCAGTAAAGCCCGGCTCAGAATAAAACAGTCGGTCCGGGAGTACGTTTTGTGCACATAGGAGGAAAAAGAAAACTTCACTCTTGGCCGTCCGAACCTCCATGGGTCTACCACCCCCCACCCCATCTACTCCATGAACCCCTTCAAGTTCCTTCGCTACTGTTGGTACCCTCCCTGTCCTTGACCTCGACCAGTCCAACCTTGGGTCAATGACCGTACTGAAGCCTCCCCCCATGATCAGCTTATGCAACTCTCGGTCCGGGATCTTACCCAACACCCTCATGAATTCCACACTGTCCCGGTTTGGTGCATATATATTCATAAGTACCACCAGCATCCCCTCAACCTTTCCACTCACCATGATGAACTTTCCCCCACGTCCACCACTATTCTCCCTGCCTCAAATGCCACCCGTTTGTTGATCAGGATAGCGACCCCCCCCCTAGTTTTAAGAGTCCAGCACGGAACGAAATACTTGGCCAACCCATTCCTTCCTCAATCTGGTCTGATCTATTGCTCTCAGGTGTGTCTCCTGCAACATTGCCACGTTCGCCTTCAATCCCGTTCGCCTTCAATCCCATCAAATGTATGAACTTTTGAGCCCTCTTAACCAGCCCATTCAGCCCTCTAACGTTCCATGTACTGATCACCCTTCTTAGGCCAGCCTCCAGCTCGCGTCCCTCACCTCCATTGGCCCGCCTTCGGGCATCCACTGTCCTCGACCTCCCCGTTTGTCTCTCAGCAAGTTTCTCCTCTGTCAGCAGAGCAGCTCCCGCTTCCCCCTCCGCCCCACTCTTAGCAGCACAAGAATCCCAACCCCCCTTAACAAACTTACCACCTGCTCACTACCCCCTCCCCCACTGCACTTCCGTGATTTAGCCCACCGAGCCTGGTAACCCACCCATGGCGCCAGACATCCTATCCCATCCACCCCCCCCCCCCCGCTCGAACATACATATTCAAAACATCACAGTCCCCAATCAACATACAGTAGAAAAAAATCCCTCCACCATCTACCTACTGAAATAAAGTTAACTTACAAATCTAAGCAACGGCCTAAAAACTGTTACACAGAGAGCACTGCATATACAGATCAAAACTAAGGAAACTTTAACAGAATCGATACCGCAATACCCTCCCCCAAGGTTCAATGCCCTCAAACCCCTGCCAGCCTTTTGTCTTTGATAAAGTCCATCGCTTCGTCCGGCGATTCAAGGTAAAGTTCTTGGCCCTCATACGTGACCCACAGATGCATTGGGTATAACAACCCAAACTTCACCCCCTGCTTGAAGAGGGCCGATTTTACCCTATTGAATCCAGCTCGTCTTTTGGCCAGTTTCACGCCCAGGTCCTGGTAGATGCGCAGCTCACAGTTCTCCCACTTGCAGCTCAGTGTCTGCTTTGCCCACCGCAAAATCCGCTCCTTATCCAGGAAGCGATGCATTCGCACCCGGATCACCCTCGGAGGTTCATATCGCTCGCGGCTTCCTCGCAAGCGCTCTATCTACTTCCAAGGGTCGACAAAACGCCCCATCTCCCATCAGCTTTCCGAGCATATTCGTCACACATGCCCTTGCATCCGACCCTTCACTGCCCTCCAGGAGGCCGACAATCCTCAGGTTCTGTCTCTGGGACCTGTTCTCCAGGTCCTCCTGCAACTTTTTCTGGTGGTCCCTCATCAGCCCCACCTCCACCTCCAAAGCGGTTAAATGGTCCTCGTGCTCAGCCACCTTCTGGATCGCCGGTCCATGGGCTTCCAGCCCCTGTCCACCCAATCAATCCTTGCCTTAATTAGGTTGCCTTCATTTGCTTGGTGACGCTCTCCTGAATGAACTCCACCCGCAGTAACATTGACCACTGTGCCACCAAACCGGGATCCTGCGCCTCTGCCATGCTTTCCCGTGCTGCAGGTTCTACAGTCAGCTTCTCTGCTCAACTAATTCTTCTTTTACGACCATTTCTGGTCCACGGCTCCACGTACTGGTGGGGGATTTCTCCTCACTGTCTCACTCTCCACCGATGTTTCTAATAGAATTCCGAAACAAATCGAGAGAAAAGGTCCGTCACGAGCGGGAGCTCCCAAATGCGCGACCTCCTACTCCATGGCCGGCACCAGAAGTCAAAAGGATGAAATTTAGAGACAGTTTGGTCCGGTGGGATCGTGGAAGGGAGGGAAGCAGCAGAGGCAGCTGATCGGATTGACTCAATCTCAGTCACAAAGAAGCTCCACAAGCTCCTCACACTTCTTGTTGGAGGTGAAGATGGAAGAGACAGGGGAGAGCGAGAGAACTTCAAAAGGAACAAACGTGTGTCAGAGATATTAGAAAGTTTCAACACTGCGTATTTAACATAATTCTAATTTATTTAACTTTCAGCCAGAATATTAGCCCCTGTAAATGGGCTGGAGTTTATTATCAGGAGAAAGAGACCCAAATGAACATGGTTCAGTCCTGAGTGTGAGTAACAGCAAAATCCAATCACTGTGGTTACTTGTGGCCTCGCTGGTGTCTCAGCAGGTGGGATAACAGAGTGAATCCCTTCCCACACTCGGAGCAGGTCAATGGCCTCTCCCCGGTGTGAATTCGCTGATGTGCAGTGAGGCAAGATGATTGTCTGAACCCAGTCCCACAGTGAGAGCACCTGAACGGTCTCTCGTCAGTGTGAACACGTTGATGGCGCATCAATTCCCCAGAACTTTTATAGCTCTTCCCACAGTCTGGACATTGAAACGGTCTGTCACCAGTGTGAACCCGCTGGTGTTTCCGCAGTGTGGATGATTCAGTGAATCCCTTCCCACACGTGGAGCAGGTGAACGGTCTCTCCCTGTGTGAACTCGCTGGTGACTCAGCAGGTTGGATGACTGAGTGAATGCCTTCCCACACGTGGAGCAGGTGAACGGTCTTTCCCTCGTGTGAACTCGCTGGTGTTTCCGCAGTGTGGATGACTCAGTGAATCCCTTCCCACACGTGGAGCAGGTGAATGGTCTCTCCCCAGTGTGAACTCGCTGGTGTTTCCGCAGTGTGGATGACTCAGTGAATCCCTTCCCACACGTGGAACAGGTGAATGGTCTCTCCCCAGTGTGAACTCGCTGGTGACTCAGCAGGTTGGATGACATAGTGAATCCCTTCCCACACGTGGAGCAGGTGAACGGTCTCTCCCCAGTGTGAATTCGCTGGTGTTTCCGCAGTGTGGATGACTGAGTGAATCTCTTCCCACACGTGGAGCAAGTGAATGGCCTCTCCCCAGTGTGAACTCGCTGGTGCCTCAGCAGGTGGGATGACTCAGTGAATCCTTTCCCACACTCGATGCAGGTGAACAGTTTCTCCCCAGTGTGAATTCGCTGGTGTTTCCGCAGTGTGGATGACTGAGTGAATCCCTTCCCACAGGTGGAGCAGGTGAATGGTCTCTCCAGAGTGTGAACACGCTGGTGACTGAGCAGGGCGGATGACTGAGTGAATCCCTTCCCACACGTGGAGCAGGTGAATGGTCTCTCCCCTGTGTGAAATCGCTGGTGACTCAGCAGGTTGGATGACTGAGTGAATCCCTTCCCACACGTGGAGCAGGTGAACGGTCTCTCCCGAGTGTGAACTCGCTGGTGACTCAGCAGGTTGGATGACTGAGTGAATCCCTTCCCACAGGTGGAGCAGGTGAATGGTTTCTCCCCAGTGTGAACTCGCTGGTGACTCAGCAGGGCAGATGACTGAGTGAATCCCTTCCCACACGTGGAGCAGGTGAATGGCCTCTCCCCGGTGTGAACTCGCTGGTGACTCAGCAGGTTGGATGACTTAGCGAATCCCTTCCCACAGGTGGAGCAGGTGAACGGTCTCTCCCCTGTGTGAACTTGCTGGTGACTGAGCAGGGCGGATGACTGAGTGAATCCCTTCCCACACTCTATGCAGGTGAACGGTCTCTCCCCAGTGTGAACACGCTGGTGACTCAGCAGGTGGGATGACTGAGTGAATCCCTCCCCACAGGTGGAGCAGGTGAATGGTCTCTCCCCAGTGTGAACACGTCGATGAGTTTCCAGCTGGGATGGGGAAGTGAATCCTTTCCCACAGTCCGCACATTTCCACGGTTTCTCCTCAGTGTGACTGCATTTCTGTCTCATGGGGCCTGATGACGTGTACGGTTTCTCCCCACTGTGAATGATGCTTTTTCCTTCCATGTTCAATATCCGCTGATATTCAGGATATGATAAATTGAGGGCTCTTGTCAGATCCTGATGTGATGCTTGATTTGAGTTTCCGGACTTTGAAGCCTCCCCTTCGAACACCCTGTGAAACTGATTTAAAACAGAAAATAGGGAGTGTGAGAGAACCCACAAAAACACAAAGGCAGGTTGTGAAATTGGGCTGAATGATTCTGGTCATTTGTGGGGCTGGCACTGGGAAAAAGTGACCATGAAAACTGCTGGATTGTCACAAAAACCCAACTGGCCTCTTTGGGAGGAGAGAGAAAGAGGTGAAGAGGGATTTTGTATATCTACAAGTCATATTAAAGAGAATAGATAGCAAAGCAAATTCAATCTTGAGCTTCATAAACAGTAACCAAAGAGAAAATGCTGGAACATCTCAGCAGGTCTGGCAGCATCTGTAGGGAGAGAAAAGATCTCATGTTGAGTCCAGAGGGGCTGGTTTAGCTTACTCAGCTAAATCGCTGGCTTTTAGCAGACCAAGCAGGCCAGCAGCACGGTTCGATTCCCGTACCAGCCTCCCCGAACAGGCGCCGGAATGTGGCGACTAGGGGCTTTTCACAGTAACTTCATTGAAGCCTACTCGTGACAATAAGCCATTTTCATTTCATTTTCATTTCATGGTCCTTTGTTAACTCTTTTCCTTCCCTACAGATGCTGCCAGACCTGCTGAGATGTTCCAGCATTTTCTCTTTGGCTTCAGATTCCAGCATCCGCAGTAATTTGCTTTTATTCATAAACAGGAATATTGATCCCAAAACTATGCTTCTGGTGGCACGGTGATTAGCACTGCTGCCTCACGGCGCCAGGGACTCGGGTTCAATTCCGGCCTTGGTGACTGTGTGGAGTTTGCACTTTCTCCCCGTGTCTCTGTGGATTTCCAGCCAGTGCTCAGGTTTCCTCCAACAGTCTAAAGGGAACGTTAGGTGGATTGGCCTTGATAAATTACCCATTAGTGTCCAGGGATGTGCAGGTTATGTGGGGCTATGGGGGTCACAGGGACAGGGTAGGAATGTGGGCCCAAACAAGTGCCCTTTCAGAGGATCAGTGCAGACTTGATGGGCCGAATGGCCTCATTCTGCACCTTCGGAATTCTATGGTTCTATTTCTATTCTATGCATCTTTATAAAGCTCTGGTCACCACTCTTCAGGAAGGATGTGAAGGTTCTTGAGAAGGTGCTGAGGAGATTTACCAGAATGCTTCCAGCAAAGGAGGTTGAGGGGAGATTTGATTCAGGTCCAAAAGATTATGCCAGATTTCCATCGGGTGGACAAAGAAACCCTTTCCATTCACTGATCGGACAAGCAGATACGTGGATAGGGTGGAATTAAGTTAATCTGTCAGGACACAGATTTAAAGTTTTGGGTCAAACCTGGATTGAACTATAGAAGATCCTGAGGGGTCCTGACAGGATGGATGCGGAGAGGATGTTTCCTCTTGTGGGAGAATCTGGAACAAGGGGTCACTGTTGCAAAATAAGGGGTCACTGTTGCAAAATAAGGGGTCACCCATTTCAGATGGAGATGAGGATTTTTTATTCTCTTGAGGGTTGTAAAACTTTGGAACTCACGTCCTTAAAAGGCAGTGGAAGCAGAGTCATTGAATATTTTTAACGCAGAGCTGGATAGATTCTTGATGAGCAAGGGGGTGAAAGATCATCAGGGGTAGGCAGGAATGTGCAGTTGAGGTTAGAATGAGATCAGCCGCAATGTTATTGAATGCTGAGCAGGCCCGAGGGGCCGAGTGGCCTGCTCCTAGTTTGTATTTAAAAGGTACAGGAGATATGAGGTGATATGAGATATGTTTTCACACAGCGAGCGGCAATGACCTGAAACTTGCTGCCTATGAGGGAGTTTGAAAATAGACACAATGAATCATTTGATTTCAATAGGAAATTAGATAGACATCTGAGGGAAATAAAACTATGAGGATACAGGGAGCAGGAGAATGGCACTGACTGGATTGCTCCAGAGAGCTAGCATGGACTCAATGGGCCGAATGCCCTTCTTTGTGCCATCATGTCTCTGACTCTTTTGTGTCGTCTAGTTTTGTAATTTAACCCCGGAGGGTTCAGATATCACTCAGGTAAATCTGTGCTACATTCCCTCCGAGGCCATTCTATCCTTCCTCAGGTTTGTTGCCCAGAACTGAACACAGTTCTCCAGGTTTGGTCTAACCAGGGTTTGTGAATCTCGGGGCTTTTCCAGTCACACTGAGACCTGAAATCTTCCCTCACAGCCAGAACAGACAAACCTTTCACCTCCCACACCCAGATGCTGCTGATATTCAGGTTCTGATGAATCGAGTGACTCTGTCAGATTGCGATGTAACATTTGGTTTGTGTTTCCCGTCTGTTAAACCTCCTCTTCCAGTATCCTGTAAATTTACAGAAACCTCACTGTCAGTTTAGGATAGAAATTCACAACTTTCTCTCCTCGCCAACTTTGATTAAATGTATTCCTGGAGGTTTGATCACATGACCTGCCCCCATCCTCCAGCCATTAATTGGTCAACACATCCGTCCTTGTGACACACTGCCTTCCTCGGCCAATTGGGAAGCAAAAGGGCTCTGTAGCCACCTAAGATGGACACTGGGCTAACAAGATGGAGAACTGCTAAGACTGCAGGGAAAAAGCAGTTTAGCCAAGTCAAGCAGTCTGCAAAGACTGATTAGCATTTTGCACGCAGCAAAACTAGTTTCTGGCCAGGTGGAAGATCTCAACCAAAGGTGTTAATAGCAAAACGCTTTGCATATTAATGAGGCAATCCAGATCTGGGCACACACAATGGCAACATTTGGGTTTGAATAGATACTTTAAGTGGATGTCCAGACAGAGCGGCACCAAAGGTATCCACCACAAAAGACCATAGAGACCGCCCCCTCCATCGAGGAGAGACCCTCCCATTGGGGGATTCGAAAGATATCGATTGGGAGCTGATCCAATCGATACCTGAAGGTAAAAGCCCGCCCCAAAAAAGGCACGGACATTGGGGGCCCTATAAAAGATAGACCCCCACACATGGTCCGGTCTGTTTTTGTGCTCCGGCTTTGACTTCGACCCAGAACTTCGACTTGTATCCTGACTCCAGCCGTTGAGCACCAGCCGCCGAACCGTAAGTGACAATACGACGCTCGCTACGCGAACCAGCCCCACTAGACCCCCAGCGACCAGCACACTCTCTGAAGGTTACAGACCAAGATCGAAACGAAGGCCTCGCTCCCTGACCTTGCCTGTTCCTGTTTAGTTAAGTATTCTGATCGCTTAGTTTAGTTGTAGCTTAGTCCCTTAGCGTGTGCATGCGTATTTATTATATTTGTAATAATAAATACTAATCGTTTGGAACTTACTAATCGGTGTATAGTTTTATTACTTTGAACCTGACCTTGGAATATTTGTGAGGTGTTTATACGACACCTGGCGACTCCCGAGCTGAAAATACACATATAGAGCCTAGCAGTGTTAAGCACACGGCCTTTAAACGGAGGCGTGTTAATACACTCCAATAAACGCGAATTACACTCAAGTAAAACGTGCAACAGCTCATTACCCTTCAGGAGAGTGATTGACTGTCAGCCAAACAACCTTTATCCCATTTTCAATAATTGTATATCTGCTGAAGATAAATGTTCAAAGAAAATTACAAAAAAAATGTTTTCACTGTTGTAATGATTTTTCAAGGACCCAAAATTATTTTTGACCCTCCTAATGATTTCCCAGACACGAACCTCACCAAGGTAAAATTTGAATTCATTGAAAGTCTACTGATGACCATGAAACCATGATTGTCGATTATTGTAAAGACCCACCTGGTTCACTCCTGACCTTCAGTGAAGGAAATCTTCGATCCTTACCTAGTCTGACCGACATATGACTCCAGATCCATAGTCTGCTAGCTGATTCTTAAAATGCCCTCTGAGATGCACTCAGTTCAAGGGCAATTAGGGCTGGGCAGTGAATGCTGGCCCAGCCAGCGACACTCACATCCCAGGAATGAATAGAAAAGAAAATCTGCCATCCTTTTTTTTAATAAATTTAGATTACCCAATAAATTTTTCCAATTAAGGGGCAATTTAGCGTGGCCAATCCACCTACTGTGCACATATTTGGGTTGTGGGGCGAAACCCACGCAGACACGGGGAGAATGTGCAAATTCCACACGGACAGTGAACCAGAGCCGGGATCGAACCTGGGACCTCAGAGCTGTGAGGCAGCTGTGCTAACCACTAGGCCACCGTGCTGCCCAAAAATCTGCCATCCTTACCTGGTCTGGCACCATTCCAAACCACAGCAATGTGGTTGACTCTTTAAATGCCCTCCCACATGGCCGAGCAAGCCACTCAGTTCCAGGGAAATTAGGGATGGGCAATAAATGTTGCCCCAGCCAGTGACTCCCACGAATAAATAAAATAAAATCCTGGAGAATCCAGTCAGTCAATCCGAGAGAGTTGGCATCTGGTCCAGTCTCACAGCGCATGCGCCCTGTGGCACCTTGTCCTCTGTAAAGGTGGCGGCCGGTAACCCTGGCCTGTCACCACTCAGCTCTCTCTATTCGGTGCCCTTTAAGGGACATTTAACATTTTATTTGGGTTGTTGAAGCCTCCACGGGGTATTTCATGTATGGAACAATCTGTCTGGACTGCACACAGAACAATACTTTTCAGTGTGGCAAGTGGTGCAGTGGTTAGCACGGAGACTACGGCACTGAGGACCTGGCTTGGAAACCCGGCCTGGGTCACTGTCCATGTGGAGGTCACACATTCACCCCATGTCTGCGCGAAACCAAAGTTGTGCACATTTGGTGGATTGGCCATGTTAAATTGCCCCTTAATTGGAAAAAATAATAATGATCGGGTACTCTAAATTTATATTTTAAAAAAAAAATACTTTTCACTGTACCTCACTGAGCCTTCTTAAAAAATATTCATTCATGGGAGGTGGGTGTCACTAGCTGGGCCAGCATTTACTGCTCATTCCAACTGAGGGCACTTACAAATCAACCACAACATTGCTGGGGATCTGGGGTCACATGTGGGCCAGGCCATGGAAGGAGAGCAGATTTCCAAAAGGACATTAGTGAACTAGACGGGTTTTTACAACAATCCACAATGTCATCATTTGACTTTTAATTTGACTCCTTTATTCAATTTCAATATCTGTCATAGGCAGATTCAATCCCAGATCCCCAGAGCATTAACCTGGGTCTCTGGATTGCTCGCTCAATAACAATACCATTCCTCCACTGCCTGGCCCAAATATTCTTGGCAGAATATGATGTCTAATAACTTCTCAAAATTACAAAGTAATTTATTTTTTCAAATAAATTCTGATAGCTCTGCAGTTTCTGGAAACATTTTGGTTGAAAGTGTTATTTTTAAAATAAATATCTAGCCTTTCCAATATAATTACCAAATACACCAATTCACAAATGATAATCAATGTTCACTACTAAATAATAATTAATATAATTAATGTTTTGTGCTATGAAATCAATACATAGCTAATATAGAAAAGGTACATAAGGTGAAATGGCTGCAGGAAGCCACGTGTTAGAGGTATAAAAGTGTTTTTGCTATGAAATCAGTACATAGTGATTATAGGTGCGTACTTACAGCTTCTTGCATTACAACAGTGAATATATTTCAAAAGTACACCATTGACTTCAAAATATTTCAGAAGGCCCAGTGGCAGTGTGAGGTCTTATAGAAATGTACATTTGTTCTAATAGTCTGCAAACTAGGATATACCCCTATCTCTGGATCTGTAAAGACATAATTACATACAAATGCTCGCATTCAAAGCATTATCTTGGACTTTAACCTGTTGTTGTCAGATTTCTATCTGCAGGATGATTCTGGAGGGTTTGTTCCAGCTCAGGGGCGGGGTTGGAGGACTACCCGAGAGCGACTGGCCCTCCAGCCAATCCGAGTGAATGGGAGGCGGGACAAAAAACGGGACTCTCACTCACTACGCATGCGCTCCGCCGCACACTTCGTCCACCCGGGCCTGTTTTAGGGAAAAGCCAGCAGCGTTCGCCGGTTCAACTGCCGTATCCGAGTTTCACATTCGGAGCTTGGTGTGTTTAGGCTGCACGGAGTTTTTAATGAAGCCTCCCGACCCATCCGCCGGCTCCATCCCTCCCTCATGACTTACCCAACCGAATTTGACCGGCAAAATATTTCTACCCGACCGCCTGAATCCCGAGTTGTCATCGGTACTGCGCATGCTTCAGATCAGGTGGGAGACGGGGCATAGCCCCGCCCCTCATTCTCTCCGATTGGTTGGAGAACCCACTGCAACCACTCAGTCCTCCAGGCCGGTCCCTCTCTTCCGATTGGTCCAGAGCTGCCGTCAATCACTCCCTGGGCATTGTCAGCTGGATCATGCGCAGTGCCGATGCTGGACTCGGCCGGGAGGTATCTAGAGTGCTGAACTTGTGGCATTTGAGTGCGACAGTGAGATTTTGGTGACTGAGGGAGTTAGGTGAGGAGGGAGTAAGGTGCTCCTGACATTTAATTTCCTATATTTATCAAAGAGCGTGAAGGGAGCCAGGAGTTTAGAGTACAGCTGACTGGAAGCAGAGTCAAAGGGCAGAGGTCCAGTTGGTCTACAGGGCAGCTAATTCTGTAAAGTAAGAGGGGATGGAGGCTAGGGCAGTTGCATGCTCCTCCTGTAGGATGTGGGTGGTGAGGGAAACCACTGGTGTCCCCGCTGACTATACCTGCGGGAAGTGCACCCAGCTCCAGCTCCTCAGAGACCGTGTTAAGGTACTGGAGCTGGAGCTGGATGAACTTCGGATCATCCGGGAGGCAGAGGGGGTTATCGAGAAGAGTTACAGGGAGGTAGCCACACCAAAGGTACTGGACAAGAGTAGCTGGGTTACAGTCAGGGGAAAGAAAACTAACAGGCAGACAGTGTAGGGATCCCTCGTGGCCGTTCCCCTTCAAAACAAGTATACCGTTTTGGATGCTGTTGGGGGGGATGACCTACTGGGGGAAGGCCCCAGCGGCCAGGTCTCTGGCACTGAGTCTGGCTCTGGGGCTCAGAAGGGAAGGGGGAGCATAGAAAAGCAATAGTAGTAGGAGATTCAATGGTTAGGGGAATAGATAGGAGATTATGTGGTCGCGAGCGAGACTCCCGAAAGGTATGTTGCCTCCCGGGTGCCAGGGCTAGGGATGTCTCGGATCGTTTCTTCAGGATCCTGAAGCGGAAGGGTGAGCAGCCAGAAGTCGTGGTGCACATTGGTACCAACGACGTAGGTAGGAAAAAGGGTGTGGAGGTAATAAACAATTTTAGGGAGTTAGGCTGGAAGTTAAAGGCCAGGACAGACAGAGTTGTCATCTCTGGTTTGTTGCCGGTGCCACGTGATAGCGAGGCTTAGGAATAGGGAGAGAGTGCAGTTGAACACGTGGCTGCAGGAATGGTGTAGGAGGGAGGGCTTCAGGTATTTGGATAATTGGAGTGCATTCTGGGGAAGGTGGGACCTGTACAAGCAGGACGGGTTGCATCTGAACCAGAGGGGCACCAATATCCTGGGGGGAAGGTTTTCTAGTACTCTTCGGCAGAGTTTAAACTAATTTGGCAGGGGAATGGGAACCGGATTTGTAGTCCAGCAACTAAGAAAGCCGATATTCAGGACGCCAAAGCACGTAGTGATGCAGTGGGGAAGGTAACACTGACAAAGGAGAGTACTTGCAGGCAAGGAGATGGGTTGAAGTGTGTATACTTTAATGCAAGAAGCATCAGGAATCAGGTGGGTGAACTTAAGGCATGGATCGGTACTTGGGACTACGATGTGGTGGCCATCACGGAAACTTGGATAGAAGAGGGGCAGAAATGGTTGTTGGAGGTCCCTGGTTATTGATGTTTCAACAAGATTAGGGAGGATGGTAAAAGAGGTGGGGGGGGGGGGGGGGGGGGGAGGGTGGCATTGTTAATTAGAGATAGAATAACAGCTGCAGAAAGGCAGTTCGAGGGGGATCTGCCTACTGAGGTAATATGGGTTGAAGTCAGAAATAGGAAAAGAGCAGTCACCTTGTTGGGAGTTTTCTATAGGCCCCCCAATAGCAGCAATGATGTGGAGGAACAGATTGGGAAACAGATTTTGGAAAGGTGCAGAAGTCACAGGGTAGTAGTCATGGGTGACTTAAACTTCCCAAACATTGAGTGGAAACTCTTTAGATCAAATAGTTTGGATCGGGTAGTGTTTGTGCAGTGTGTCCAGGAAGCTTTTCTAACACAGTATGTAGATTGTCCGACCAGAGGGGAGGCCATATTGGATTTAGTACTTGGTAATGAACCAGGGCAGGTGATAGATTTGTTAGTGGGGGAGCATTTTGGAGGTAGTGACCACAATTCTGTGACTTTCACTTTAGTTATGGAGAGGGATAGGTGCGTGCAACAGGGCAAGGTTTACAAATGGGGGAAGGGTAAATACAATGCTGTCAGGCAAGAATTGAAGTGCAGAAGTTGGGAACACAGGCTGTCAGGGAAGGACACAAGTGAAATGTGGAACTTGTTCAAGGAACAGGTACTGCGTGTCTTTGATATGTATGTCCCTGTCAGGCAGGGTAGAGATGGTCGAGTGAGGGAACCATGGTTGACAAGAGAGGTTGAATGTCTTGTTAAGAGGAAGAAGGAGACTTATGTAAGGCTGAAGAAACAAGGTTCAGACAGGGCGCTGGAGGGATACAAGATAGCCAGGAGGGAACTGAAGAAAGGGATTAGGAGAGCTAAGAGAGGGCATGAAAAGTCTTTGGCAGGTAGGATCAAGGAAAACCCCAAGGCCTTTTACACATATGTGAGAAATATGAGAATGACTAGAGCGAGTGTAGGTCCGATCAAGGACAGTAGTGGGAGATTGTGTATGGAGTCTGAAGAGATAGGAGAGGTCTTGAACAAGTATTTTTCTTCAGTATTTACAAACGAGAGGGGCCATATTGTTGGAGAGGACAGTGTGAAACAGACTGATAAGCTCGAGGAGATACTTGTCAGGAAGGAAGATGTGTTGCACGTTTTGAAAAACTTGAGGATAGACAAGTCCGCCGGGCCTGACGGGATATATCCAAGGATTCTATGGGAAGCAAGAAATGAAATTGCAGAGCCGTTGGCAATGATCTTTTCGTCCTCGCTGTCAACAGGGGTGGTACCAGAGGATTGGAGAGTGGCGAATGTCGTGCCCCTGTTCAAAAAAGGGAATAAGGATAATCCTGGGAATTACAGGCCAGTTAATCTTACTTCAGTGGTAGGCAAAGTAATGGAAAAGGTACTGAGGGATAGGATTTCTGAGCATCTGGAAAGACACTGCTTGATTAGGGATAGTCAGCACGGATTTGTGAGGGGTAGGTCTTGCCTTACAAGTCTTATTGACTTCTTTGAGGAGGTGACCAAGCATGTGGATGAAGGCAAAGCAGTGGATGTAGTGTACATGGATTTTAGTGAGGCATTTGATAAGGTTCCCCATTGTAGGCTTGTGCAGAAAGTAAGGAGGCATGGGATAGTGGGAAATTTGGCCAGTTGGATTACAAACTGGCTAACCGATAGAAGACAGAGAGTGGTGGTGGATGGCAAATATTCAGCCTGGAGCCCAGTTATCAGTGGCGTACCGCAGGGATCAGTTCTGGGTCCTCTGCAGTTTGTGATTTTCATTAACGACTTGGATGAGGGAGTTGAAGGGTGGGTCAGTAAATTTGCAGATGATACGAAGATTGGTGGAGTTGTGGATAGTGAGGAGGGCTGTTGTCGGCTTCAAAGAGACATAGATAGAATGCAGAGCTGGGCTGAGAAGTGGCAGATGGAGTTTAACCCTGACAAGTGTGAGGTTGTCCATTTTGGAAGGACAAATATGAATGCGGAATACAGGGTTAACGGTAGGGTTCTTGGCAATGTGGAGGAGCAGAGAGATCTTGGGGTCTATGTTCATAGTTCTTTGAAAGTTGCCACTCAAGTGGATAGAGCTGTGAAGAAGGCCTATGGTGTGCTAGCGTTCATTAACAGAGGGATTGAATTTAATAGCCGTGAGGTGATGATGCAGCTGTACAAAACCTTGGTCAGGCCACATTTGGAGTACTGTGTGCAGTTCTGGTCACCTCATTTTAGGAAGGATGTGGAAGCTTTGGAAAAGGTGCAAAGGAGATTTACCAGGATGTTGCCAGGAATGGAGAGTAGGTCATACGAGGAAAGGTTGAGGGTGCTAGTCCTTTTCTCATTAAAACGGAGAAGGATGAGGGGCGAATTGATAGAGGTTTATAAGATGATCAGGGGAATAGATAGAGTAGACAGTCAGAGACTTTTTCCCCGGGTGGAACACACCATTACAAGGGGACATAAATTTAAGATAAATGGTGGAAGATATAGAGGGGATGTCAGAGGTAGGTTCTTTACCCAGAGAGTAGTGGGGGCATGGAATACACTGCCTGTGGAAGTAGTTGAGTCGGAAACGTTAGGGGCCTTCAAGCGGCTATTGGATAGGTACATGGATTAGGGTAGAATAATGGAGTGTAGACTAACTTCTTAAGGGCAGCACGGTAGCATTGTGGATAGCACAATTGCTTCACAGCTCCAGGGTCCCAAGTTCAATTTCGACTTGGGTCACTGTCTGTGTGGAGTCTCCACATCCTCCCCGTGTGTGCGTGGGTTTCCTCCGGGTACTCCGGTTTCCTCCCACAGTCCAAAGATGTGCAGGTTGGGTGGATTGGCCATGAAAAATTGCCCTTAGTGTCCAAAATTCTATGATTAACCTAGGACAAACGTTCGGCATAACACCATGGGCAGAATGGCCTGTTCTGTGCTGCATTTCTCTATCAATCTTCTCTAACCCTTCCCCTCTTCCCCCCAGCCCACCTTCCCTCACCCGTCTCCTCTCTACCCCTGTCCCCTTTCCCTAGCCCTTCCCCTCCCCTGAGCCCCCTTTCCGTAACCCTTACCCTCCCCCCAGCCCGCTTTTCCCTAACCCTTCCCCTCTAACCCCAGCTCCCCTTTCCCTAATCCTTCCCCTCTCTCCCCAGCCCCCTTCCCTAACCCTTCCCCTCTCTCCCCCAGCCCCCTTTTCCCTAACCCTTTCCCCTCTCTCCCCCCAGCCCCCCTTCCCTAACCTTCCCTCTCTCTCGCAGCCCCCTTTCCCTAACCCTTCCTCCTCTCCCACCCCCGCCCCCCTTTCCCTAACCCTTTCCCCTCTCCCCCCAGCCCCCTTTCCCTAACCCTTCCCTCTCTCCCCCCAAGCCCCCTTTCCCTAACCCTTCCCCTCTACCCCCCAGCCCCCCTTTACCTAACTCTTCCCCTCTTTCCCTAACCCTTACCCTCTCTCCCTCAGCCCCCCTTCCATAACCCTTCCCCTCTCTCCCCAGCCCACTTTTCCCTAAGCCTACCCCTCTACTCCTGGCCCCCATTCCCTAACCCTTCCCCTCTCCCCAGCCCCCTTTCCCTAAACCTTCCCCTCTCCCCAGCCCCCCTTTCCTTAACCCTCCCCCTCTTTACCCCAGCCCCCTTTTCCTAACCCTTCCCCTCTCTCCCCCAGCCCCCCTTTCCCTAACCCTTCTCCTCTCTCCCCCTAGCCCCCTTTCCCTAACCCATCCCCTCTTCCCCCAGCCCCCCTTGCCCTAACCCTTTGCCTCTCCCCATCCCCTTTTCCCTAACTGTTCCCCTCCCCCCCCAAACGCCCTTTCCCTAACCCTTCCCCTCTACCCCAGCCCCCTTTTTCGCTAACCCTTCCCCCCCCCCTCCAGCCCCCTTTCCCTAACCCTTCCCCTCTCTCCCCCAGCCCGCGTTTCCCTAAACCTTCCCCTCTCTTCCCCCCAGCCCCCCATTCCCTAACCTTTCCCCACCCACCCCCAGCCCCCTTTTTCTAATCTTCCCCTCCTGCCCCAGCCCCCCATTCCTTAACCCTCCCGCTCTTTACCCCAGCCCCCTTTTCCTAACCCTTCCCCTCTCTCCCCCAGCCCCCCTTTCCCTAACCCTTCCCCTCTCTCCCCCCTAACCCCCTTTCCCTAACCCTTCCCCTCTCCCCCCAGCCCCCTTTCCCTAACCCTTCCCCTCTCTCCCCTCCAGCCCCCTTTCCATAACCCTTCCCCTCTCCTCTCCAGCCCCCCTTTCCTAAGCCGTTCCCCTCCCCCCACCCCCCTTTCCCCTAAACCCTTCCCCTCCTCCCCCCGCCCCCTTTTCCATAACCCTTCCCCCCCCCCCCCCACCCCCCTTTCCCTAACCCTTCCCCTAACCCCCCAGCCCCCCTTTCCCTAACCCTTCCCCTATCTCCCCAGCCCCCCTTTCCCTAACCCTTCCCCTCCGTCCTCAGCCCCCCTTTCCCTAAACCCTCCCCTCTCCCCCAGCCCCCCTTTTCCTAACCCTTCCCCACCCCCCCAGCCCCACTTTCCCTAACCCTTCCACTCTCCCCAGACCCAACTTTCCCACTACAACCCTTCCCCTCCCCCCATCCCCCCTTTCCCTAACCCTTCCCCTCACCCCCAGCCCCACTTTCCCTAACACTTCCAACCCCCAGCCCCCACTTTCCCTAACCCTTCCCCTGTCCCCACAGCCCCCATTTCCCTAACCCTTCCCTTGTCACCCCAGCCCCCCTTTCCCTAACCATTCCCCTCTTACCCCCAGCCCCCGTTTCCCTAACCCCCTCTCTCGCCGTGCCCTCTTTTCCCTAACCCTTCCCCTCTCCCCCCAGCCCCCGTTTCTCTAACCCTTCACTTCTTTCTCCTCCAGCCCCCCTTTCCCTAACCCTTTCCCTCTCCCCCCAGCCCCCCTTTCCCTAACCCCCTCTCTTGCCGAGCCCGTCCCCTGTCTCTCCCGCAGACCCTCCGTGATGCCCTTCCTGGACAATCTGGGGTGTGATCCACCTTCTCCTTGTTTCCCACCATTTTGTACCAGTTCACGGCGGCTATTTTATGTCAATTTACGGTGGCCATTTTATGTCTGTTCACGGCGGCCATTTTAAGTCAGTTCATGGTGGCCATTTTATGTCAGTTCACAGTGGCCATTTTATGTCAGTTCACGGTGGCCATTTTATGTTAATTAATGGTGGCCATTTTATGTCAGGTCACAGTGGCCATTTTATGACAGTTCACGGCGGCCATTTTATGTTAATTAATGGCGGCCATTTTATGTCAGTTCACTGCGGCCATTTTATGTCAGGTCACGTTGGCCACTTTTTGTCGGTTCTTGGCGGCCATTTTAGGTCAGTTTACGGTGGCCATTTTAGGTCACTTCACGGCGGCCATTTTGTGTCAGTTCACAGTGGCCATTTTATGACAGTTCACAGCGGTCATTTTTTGACAGTTCACGGATCGGCCCTTGTGTCCTCAATGCCGTAGGCAGCTGTGCTAACCAGTGTGCCCCGTGTCACCCACACTGAGATATTCCTGTCAGTTGTACAGGTTGGTGTAAAATATACTGAAGGAAAGAGTGGTATTTAAACAGTGAGATGTTGGGATATGTGGAGGGACAGACTGATCGGGGTGACCTCGTACACCAGTCAGTGAAAGTGGAGAGTGGGGGGGCGGGTGCAGCAAGCAGTTCAGAAGGCCAATGATATGTTGGCCTTCAATGCAAGAGGGATTTGAGTTCAGAAGGGGAGTTGTCTTACTGCAGTTATACAAGGCCTTGGTGAGACAACACCTTGAGTACTTTTTACAGTATTTGGTCTCCCTAACTGAGAAAGGATATATTTGCCAGAGAGGGAAAGCAGCGGAGGGTCAACCGGCTGATAGCGAGGTTGCTGAAATGTCCTGGGACGAGAGATTGGGTCGATTGGGCAAGGTGCTCCTCCCCCACAGTCAGCACTGCCGGTGCCCCCCACAGCCAGCACAGCCAGTCCCTCCCACAGCCAGCACTGACTGTGCTCCCCCACAGCCACCACTATCAGTGCTCCCCCACAGTTGATTGGCTGAGAGGCTGTCAGCCAGCGGCTGGAGCTGCTGATTGGATTAGAGGCTATCAGTCAGCAGCTGGAGCTGCCCATTGGCTGAGAGACTGTCAGTCAGCGGCTGGAGCTGCTGGTTGGCTGAGAGGCTGTCAGTCAGTTTAATTTACTCATTATTTTAATAATTGATGTAACCGGATATTTCACCGTGATCTTGATCTGCTCCCTGAACCTGGACTGAGTCACCACATAAATAAATGTGTTTGTGCAGCAATTTAAATCCTGCAGCATAAATCCGACTTGTTGTAAATTATATTGAGGATCGGTGAGGTAATCAAGATATGACAAATCCAAAAAGAAAAATGTAATAACAGACACGGTCCAGAGGAGAATGAAAGTTCCGGAGATGCTGAAGAGTAAAATCATTGACTTCCTTCTGCTCTCCATCTCTGGGTCTGTGCGATTGTCTCCCTGATTCTGAGCCCTCAGTGTCTTCCGGACTCGACTGGTGAGTAAAATGTGTCTGACTGTCAGGGCGTTGGTCAACAGGATTGAGAAGAACGGGATCAATGGGGTTAACACCTGATCAAACCAGTTATATCCAACCCATCCCGTGTCAGTCCAATAGCTGCTCTTTATCTGACAGCCCCACTGGACATTGTCGATTATCCGTCCAGGTTTATATATAAAGTACCAGGGGATGTTTTTCCCACAGAGCAGGAGGCCGGTTGTTGACAGAACCACAGCCGCAGTTTTCCCGGTGCAATATTTAGTTTTCAGTTTCTGGCAGCGAATGGCCACAAATCGATCAAAGGAGAAAGTGAGAGTGAACCAGACAGAACAGTCCCTGGCTGCAGTCATCAGGACAGCGTTAACACGGCACACAGGGGTGAGCGACAGGAAATTCAGGGGGAAATAATAATCATCGATCATGTTCAGTATGGGTTTAGTGATAATAAACAGCAGATCCGCCGTTGCCATGGCCACCAGGTAGCGAGTGGTGCAGGTAGAGAGACCACACTTCCCCTGACACAGAATTACAATTCCCAGTAAATTAACTGTCAGAGAGAGAAAGGAGAGACGCGGGAAATTACGGGATAATCAATCTCCCTGTCTGAACATAATCTCTGCATCAATATTCTCGACAGTGGGTGGGTGGGGGTGTTGGGACAGGAGTGGGCACAGAGATTAACATTGCAGAGAGGGAAGTAGCAAATGTAACTCCAGTGTTAAAGATGGGGAATGCGGGGAAAGTGTGGATTGCAGCCCTGTCAGTTTGATGGCATTGGTAGGAAAATGTTTATAATTCAGATACCTTTGGGAGAGGTTACATTTCTCATTTAGTCTGATTTACAGGATTCACTCAGGCCGGCCAGGTTTCCCAAACCGGATACAAACATACCAGAGATTGTCATCCCTGCTCAATTATTGGACCACACCCCGGATTCGACCGTTCCCTGGACTGGGTTTCTGATGTGGTTGGACCCCACTCCTGGTTTATCTGAATCATCCACGATCAATGGAAAAATAAAACAAACGCAGGACCTTCCCACTTCATAATCATGGGAGGAATAGAAATATAGAATGTATAGTGCAAAAGGAGGCCATTCAGCCCATCGAGTCTGCACCGGCCCTTGGAAAGTAAACACCAGTTAAGACCACCCCATCCACATAACCCAGTGACCCCATCTAAATTGTTTGGTTTAGCCACCTAAGATGGACACTGGGCTAACAAAATGAAGAACTGCTAAGACTGTAGGGAGAAAACAGTTTAGCCAGGACAAGCAGTCTGCAAAGGCTAATTAGCATTCTGCACGTAGCAAAACTGGTTTATGGCCAGATGGAAGATCTCAACCAAAGGTGTAAATAGCAAAACGCTTTGCATAGTAATGAGGTGATCCAGATCTGGGCCCACACAATAGCAACATTTGGGTTTGAATGGATACTTTGAGTGGACGCCCAGACGAAACGGCACCAGAAGTATCCATCACATAAGACCCTAGAGACCGCCCCACCCATCGAGAAGAGACCCTCAGATTGGGGGATTTGTAAGACATCGATTGGGAAATGATCCAATCGATACATGGCAGGTAAAGGCCCGCCCCGAAAAGGCACGGACATTGGGGGCCCTATAAAGATAGACCCCGCACATGGTTCTGTCTGTTTTTGTGCTCCGGCTTGGACTGCTGTTTTGACTCCGGCCCAGATCTGCTGTTGTATCCTGACTCCGACTCCAGCCGTTGATCCTGTCTCCCATCACCAGCCATTGAGCACCAGCCATCGTTCAGTAAATGCCAAAACGACGCTCGCTACGTGAACCCGGCATTACTTATACAGTATTCGACTATTAGTGAACAGAAGGTGCAGCCCAGAAAGGAACAAAGGCCTTGTCCCCTGACCTTGCTGGTTCCTACTTAGATAAGTATTTAGTCGTTTAACAGTAGAAATAAGTATTAGTCTTTAGTGTGTGCATGCGTATTTATTATATTTGTATAATAAATATTGATCGTTTGAACTTACTGATCGGTGTATAGTTTTATTACTTTGAACCTGACCTTGAAATACTTGTGAGGTGTCTATATACGGCACCTGGCGACTCCGAGCTGAAAATACACACACACACAGCTGTAGCAGTGTTAAGCACACGGCCTTTAAACGGAGGCGTGTTAATACACTCCAATAAACGCGTAATACACTCAAGTAAAACGTGCAACATTGGAAACTAAACACAATTTATCATGGCCAATCCACCTAACCTGCACATCTTTGGACTGTGGGAGAAAACTGCAGTCTCTTCACAGACAGTCACCAAAGGTAGGAATTGATTCGGGAACCTGGTGCTGTGAGGCAGCAGTGCCAACCACTGCATCACTGTGCCACCAATGTCATTAGGAAGGGACAGAACAGGATTAAGCGGATGGAATTAACAGAGGAAGAAATGACCTTGCTGGGGCTGGAACAGGCCGAAGTAATGGGTCTACTGGGACTTTCCTGTTTGTGGATTTTGGGAAGGAGGTAGAAGCGGGAGGTTGATGCAGGATGTGTGGGGTTGTAGGACGATGATGTCCGAGGCTGTGGTCAGAGGATATCCAGAGCCAATGAGGCCAGTGAGTGTCCTGGGAACAATATCATGATGTTTGGTGGTGTGCTGCTGGTCCAGGAGGAGGTAGCAGGATGGGCCTGAGAGTTGACGGTCAGTCTCTGTGAGGAATGAGTCAGTACACCAGACAATAATGGCACCACCCTTGTGGGTAGGTCAGGTCACCAGGTCAGGGTTGGATATTAGAGAGAGGATTGGAGCAAGTTTAGAGTGAGTCAGGATACAGATGGTGAGAGGCACAGAGAAATTGAGACGGTCGATGTCACACTGACAGATCTCAATGAAAAGATCAAGAGCTGATAGGAGGCCAGAGGGTGGGGCCCAGGTAGAGGGAGATTACTGGAGGCAGATGGATTTCAGCACCAAATTTTCATAAAATAGACAGTGAGAAACAGCAGAGACAATATTATCTACTTACTGATCACCATCAGAATAACGACCAAAGAATTGAAAAGCAGAAGTCGGTCTCTGTTATTCTTGAATTTAGAACAGAATATAATAAAATCTTCCAGTCACAATGTCAACAGTAGGAAAAGTGGAATTAGTCGTATGACTTAAAAGAAAACCAGTAACACAGGGTCTACTAAATAGTCGGCACATATTCCAAAGTCAACATCATTCCTGACACATTTCATCCAATTATTGCAATAACTATCATAAATAATAGATCTGAGTAGTATAATAGATGTTAAACAATTTTACTTTCTAAAGGCCGTCAGTAAAATCCGACATAACAGACTGATGAGTAATCTCAGAGCCAGTGGAGTTTGGGGACACAGCAGCAGAATGGACACATGCTGGCGACACACACACAAAACAGGGAGAGGTGTTAAAGGGATTTAGGCTGATTGGTGGAAGGTGGGAAGTGGTGTTCCACAAGGATCAGCACTGGGATCACTCTCCTTCCCCATTCCCATCATCAGTATGGAATCGGGAAGCAGAACGATAATTACACAATTTACAGACAAAATCAAATTGAGAGTGATAGTGAATACAGAGGAAGAATACAACTAATTACAGGAACACATTATCAGTAATTATGAATTTGCAAAGTGGGTATTTCAATGGGAAATTAATTTCCCGACAGATCAGTGTCTGCTGCTGCATTTTGATCAGAACAATAAGTCCCCCAATCACTCCTTGGAAAACAAGTGTGTGAATGGACTGGAGGGGTTTCTGGGTTCAGGTGAATAGATTCACAAATCGTGTGAAGCAGAAACACAGTTTAAAAACATCCATAACAATTGATCAAACATGTGAGTTCATTTCAGAATGAATAGAAATGAGAAAATAATCACAAAACCTATTGGAATACTGCACTGTTGTGGGTTTTATGAAATATTGGAGTGTGGGTCATGTTTGTTCCTGTTGGAGTAGGTCAATAGAAAACAGAGATAGAGACATTTCACTTCATTCAATAAATATCAAACATCTTCAAAACTCAGCCAAACAGGGGCTGGTTTAGCTCACTGGGGGCTGGTTTAGCTCACTGGGCTAAATCGCTGGCTTTTAAAGCAGACCAAGGCAGGCCAGCAGCACGGTTCGATTCCCATACCAGCCTCCCCAGACAGGCGCCGGGATGTGGCGACTAGGGGCTTTTCACAGTGACTTCATTGAAGCCTACTCGTGACAATAAGCGATTTTCATTTTCAAACTCTTCCTGTTTTCAACCTATTCCAAAGTTAAAACTCACAGAGAGAACTCCACAGAATGGAGCGACAACTCACCAATAAAATACATCATTTCAAAATAGAACCAACTAATGTCAGTCCAGTTACTGACCCACAAACAATACAATTCCACATGGACAGATAGCCCCAGTAATAGAGAGATAATTAGATCAGATATTCCACTCTGGTTAGAGACCCACACTCAGTACAATTCTACACTGTCAGATACTTCCAGTAATCCTTGTTCACCGCTGTTAGATATTCCAGTCTGGTTAGTGACCCAAACATCAGTCTGCTTTAATTCTTTCTCCTCCTAAACCTCCCTTCAGAGAAATTGCTTTCACTGAGATCCAATCTAACATTATACAAGATGCCACTCAATATAATAACTTCACCGGTCAGAGATCCAGTGAGTAACAAACAGAGGTTTATTGTGATTTGATGGAAGGGATTCAAACCATTGACACGCTTAAAGACATTTGACAATGATATAGTTGATCAGGTGTCTGTATAACAGTGAGCATGAGATCAGGATTAAAAATTTTCACTCAGAGTTTCAAATCAGAGAGCCGCTCACACACAGATTTACACAAGTTCAATGGTGATAGTCACTTACCAGGAACACCGACAATAGCAACGATTGTGTAGAATATTTTCTCAGCAATATCAATTGGATCATGCATTTTCAATGTGAAGTGATGTGTCCTTTCGTGCTGGCGTCAGTCTCTGTGTTAAACTCCGAGGTTCTATGTTCCCAAAGCATTTAATTTATACCCTGGAGAACCACCTCAGAGATATTGAGGTTGTGAAATCGTACACGTTATTATTAGAAATATATGAACAAACAGATTACAATATTGTGTTCAGTGAAATAAAATATTTTCTTTTGAGTGAGTGACCACTTTCCAAACACTGAACTGTGTTGATCACATTGTTCAGCTAACATTAACAGAAAGGATGCTGTCCACTCAGACAACATCAGTCCCATCTCTAGATCTCAGATTTTTTACAGTGATAACCCTCACACCACTGTGACCATTCAGTGATTCAGTTCCAATTGTCAGTGTGTTTCTCTGGGTCGTTTCACAGCACTCTGGGATGTAGCTGCCTCTGTAACTGTGACCATTCAGTGATTCGGTTCCAATTGTCAGTGTGTTTCTCTGGGTGGTTCCACTGCACTCTGGGGTGTAGCTGCCTCTGTAACTGTGACCATTCAGTGATTCAGTTCCAATTGTCAATGTGTTTCTCTGGGTGGTTCCACTGCACTCTGGGGTGTAGCTGCCTCTATCTGTGACCATTCAGTGATTCAGTTCCAATTGTCAGCGTGTTTCCCTGGGTGGGTCCACTGCACTCTGGGGTGTAGCTGTCTCTGTAACTGTGACCATCCAGTGATTCAGTTCCAATTGTTAGTGTGTTTCTCTGGGTGGTTCCACTGCACTCTGGGGTGTAGCTGCCTCTATCTGTGACCATTCAGTGATTCAGTTCCAATTGTTAGTGTGTTTCTTTGGCTGGTTCCATTGCCCTCTGGGGTGTAGCTGCCTCTGTAACTGTGACCATTCAGTGATTCAGTTCCAATTGTCAGTGTGTTTCTCTGGGTGGTTCCACTGCACCCTGGGGTTTAGCTGTCTCTGTAACAGTGGCCATTCAGTGATTCAGTTCCAATTGTCAGTGGGTCTCTGGGTGGGTCCACTGCATTCTGGGGTGTCGCTGCCTCTGTAACTGACCATTCAGTGATTCAGTTGCAATTATCAGCGTGTTTCTCTGGGTGGGTCCACTGCACCCTGGGGTGTCGCTGCCTCTGTAACTGCGACCATTCGGTGATTCAGTTCCAATTGGCAGTGTGTTTCTCTGGGTGGGTCCACTGCACTCTGGGATGTAGCTGCCTCTATCTGTGACCATTCAGTGATTCAGTTCCAATTGGCAGTGTGTTCCTCTGGGTGGTTTCACTGCACTCTGGGATGTAGCTGCCTCTATCTGTGACCATTCCTTGATTAGATATCAGTACGTTCTGTCTGAGCCTCAGTAGCAAATTTCAATGTCTCCAAAATCTGGAACTGTTTTAAGCGCAAAGTATGTGATCCCATATCTAAATCTGATTCAGACCCTCAAACTAAGAAAATCTTTAGAACTATTGGAACCTCAGAAAACTCAGAGGCTGCAGCACATTCAAACTCAGCACCTCAGAGAGCAGCATTAAAACATATACAGCTGTGAAAACTAATACTGTACCCCGTCTCTAACTGATACCGGCCGTCCATCTGATAGGCAGACTGGCCAGACTGCTGGTTTAGCTCACTGGGCTAAATTCCTGGCTTTGAAAGCAGACCAAGCAGGCCACCAGCACGGTTCCATTCCCGTACCAGCCTCCCCGGACAGGTGCCGGAATGTGGCGACTAGGCGCTTTTCACAGTAACTTCATTGAAACCTACTCGTGGCAATAAGCGATTTTCATTTCATTAGGGGCTGGTTTAGCACACAGTGCTAAATTGCTGGCTTTTAAAGCAGACCAAGACAGGCCAACAGCACGGTTCGATTCCCGAACCAGCCTCCCTGAACAGGTGCCGGAATGTGGCGAGTGGGGGCTTTTCACAGTAACTTCACTGAAGCCTACTTGTGACAATAAGCGATTTTCATTAATTTCATTCACTTAAACTGGGAGAGAGGCGGGGTGAGATGTGGAGGAAGAGAGAACTAGTCTGTGCGATGTGCTGCAAGAAGACAGGGTGAGAGAGAAAGAGGGTGGGAGGAGATAGAAAGGGAGAGAAAGAGGGTGGGAGAAATAAAGAATAAAACGAGAGAAGGAGGTAGATTGTCTGAGAGAAAGGGAAGCAGAGAGTGGAGACCGAGTGGGTGAGTGGATGATGGAGGCAGATTGTGTGAGAAGGATGGTGTATAAAATATTAACATAATATCAGACATAAGGAAAGGAGAGAGCGAGTGAGTGACTGAGGGAGTGGGAGAGGGAAAGAGTGTGAGAGAACGTGTGAGAGAGGGAAAGAGTGTGAGAGAATGAGAGAGGGGAAAGAGTGTGAGAGAATGAGAGAGGGAAAAAGTGTGAGAGAAAGTGGGAGAGAAGTAAAGAGTGCGACAGAGGTAAAGTGTGAGAGACGGAAAGAGTGTGAGATAAAGTGTGAAGGAGGGAAAGAGTGTGTGAGGGAGCGAGGCATGCAGGGAGAGAGAGAGGGAGAGAGCACAAGAGAGAGAGAGAGTGCAAAATGGGGAGAGAGTGCGAGAGAGGATTAGAGTGCGAGAGAGGGAGAGCGAGAGGGAGTGTGAGAGGGGGAGAGAGTGCGCGAGAGAGAGTGCGAGAGAGGGAGACTGTGTTTGAGAGGGAGACTGTGTTTGAGAGAGAGAGTGTGTGAGAGGGAGGGAGTGTGAGAGAGAGAGAGAGAGTGTGTGTGAGAGGGAGAGTGTGAGCGAGGGAGAGAGTGTGAGAGAGGGAGAATATGTGAGAGATAGAGAGTGTGTGAGAGAGGGAGAGAATGGAAGGGAGCGATGGAGTGTGCTTGGAGATATGGGGAACTGGGTATCATGTGGAAAACACATACGGATTAATAAATTTGCTGAGTAAACACACTTGATCCTAAATTATAAAATCAGATACTGGATGAAGTAAATATCCTTCATGCAGTATTCCACTATTTAAGTTGTGAATAATTGACAGTGTGATAGGTCAGTTATTGTGCAGAGCTGGAATAGAAGTTGTCTTTCCCCAGTGAGAGGCCAGAAAGCAAACACGTGGCACAGCCGCTTTTAACAATAATTGCAATGCAACCTCAAAAAAGATAGACTTCCCTCTGATTATGAAATGTGCGTCTGTTTTGATTGGGTGGAACAGAGATGTTTTCAATATGAAAAGCACAGGCAGCGCCCAGGGTCAGACAGATTGGAACTTACAATGAAGTTGATGTTTTGAAGTAATGAGTCAGCTAAAGTTACATCTGACTCCAGCTTCTCCCTCTCAAACTGCAGGGTAAACTCTATCATATTGTGATGTGGAGATGCCGGCGTTGGACTGGGGTGAGCACAGTAAGAAGTCTTACAACACCAGGTTAAAGTCCAACAGGTTTGTTTCAAACACGAGCTTTCAGAGCGCAGCTCCTTCCTCAGGTGAATGGTGAGGTATCATTCAGAAACATTTATATAGACAAAGTCAGAGATGCCGGGCAATGCTTGGAATGCGAGCATTTGCAGGTAATCAAATCATTACAGATCCAGAGAGAGGGATAATCACAGGTTAAAGAGTAACCGCTGTAAATAGTGATGTGCGACGCACTGCAAATAATGACATACTGACCATGGACCACAGTAAATAATGATATTCTACCCAGGGACCACTGTACTAATGATATACTACCGAGGGCCACTGTAAATAATGGCATACTACACAGGCAACACTGTAAATAAAGATATATCACCCAGTGACCACTGTAAATGATAACATAGTTTCCAGGGACCACTGTTAATAATGAAATTCCACCCTAGGACCTTGGTAAATAATGATGAAATTCTCAGGAACAACTGTAAATAATGATATATTGCCCAGAGACCACGGAAAATAATGATATACTACCCAGGGACCTCTGTAAATAATGATATACTAAGCAGGGACCACTAGAAATAATGATGTACTATCCAGGACCATTGTAAATAAGGAAATCACACGCTCGGACCGTTGAAGATAATGATGTACTACAACTGGGCCGCTGTAAATAATGGCATACTGCCCAGGGACCACTGAAATAATAGAATAGTAGCCAGGGACCACTGGAAATAATGATATACTACACAGGGACCACTGGAAATAATGATACACTACCCAGGGACCACTGTAAATAATGATATACTACACAGGGACCACTGTCAATAATGATATCCTACCCAGGGACCACTGTAAATAATGAAATTACACGCTGGGACCGTTGTAAATAATGATGTACTATACAGGGGCCAGTGTAAAGAATGACATTTTACCCAGGGACCACTGGAAATAATGATATACTGGCCAGGGACCACTCTAAATAAGGATATACTATCCAGAGACCTCTGTAAATAACGAAACTACACGCTGGGCCGCTGTATATAATGATGTACTACACAGTGAAAAATATCTAATCCAGGGCCCCAGGAAATAACGAAATCAAACGAAATTAAACGAAATTAAATCATGATATATGACACGGGACCATTGTATATAATGATATACTGCCCAGGGACCACTGTATATAATGATACACAATCCAGTGACCACTGTAAATAATGATACACAATCCAGATACCACTGTAAATAATGATATACTATCCAGGGATCACTGTAAATAATGATATACTGGCCAGGGACAATTTGGAACAGTGAAATTCCACTCTGGGACCGTTGTAAATAATTATGTACTGCAAAGGGACCTCTGAAAAAAATGAATACTTCCCAGAGACCACAACATATAAAGATATACTACCCAGGGACAACTGTAAATAATGTTTTATACCACACGGGAACCACGGTACATAATGATATACTGCCCAGGGACCACTGTAAATAATGACATGCTACCCACGGTCCATTCTAAATAATGATATACTACCCAGACACCATTGTAAATAATGATATAGTATCCAGGGACACCTGTAAATAATGAAACTCCACCCTCGGACCATGGTAAATAATGATATTCTGCCGAGGGACCACTTAGAATAATAATATTCAACCCAGGGAGCACTGTAAATAATAATATCCTCCTCAGGTAGAATATCATTATTTACAGTGATCCCTGGGTAGAATATCATTATTAACCGCGGTCCCTGGTTAGAATATCATTATTTACAGTGATCCCTGGGCAGTATGTCGTTCTTTACAGTGATCCCTGGGCAGTATATCATTATTTACAGTGATCCCTGGTTAGAATATCATTATTTACACTGGTCCCTTTGTAGTATCTCGTTATTTACCGTGGTCCCTGGGTAGAATATCCTTATTTAATGTTGCCCCTCTGTAGAATATAATTATTTACAGACGTTCCTGGGCGGTATGTCATTATTTGCAGTGGTCTCTGGGTAATATGTAACTATTTACACTGGTCCCTGGGTGGTAAATCATAATTTACAGTGGTCCCTGGGCAATATATAAATATTCACAGTGGTCCCTGGGTAGTATACCATTACTTACAGTGACCCTGGTAGCATATCATTATTTACAATTGTCCCTGTGCAGTATATCATTATTCACAGTGGACCCTCAGTCGTAAATCATTATTTACCGTGGTCCTAGGCAACATATCATTATTTACCGTGGTCCTAGGCAACATATCATTATTTACCGTGGTCCTAGGCAACATATCATTATTTACCGTGGTCCTAGGCAACATATCATTATTTACCGTGGTCCCTAGGCAGCATATCATTATTTACCGTGGTCCCTAGGCAGCATATCATTATTTACCGTGGTCCCTAGGCAGCATATCATTATTTACCGTGGTCCCTAGGCAGCATATCATTATTTACTGTGGTCCCTAGGCAACATATCATTATTTACTGTGGTCCCTCGGCAGCATATCATTATTTACAGTGGTCCCTAGGCAACATATCATTATTTACTGTGGTCCCTCGGCAGCATATCATTATTTACAGTGGTCCCTAGGCAACATATCATTATTTACTGTGGTCCCTCGACAGCATATCATTATTTACCGTGGTCCTAGGCAACATATCATTATTTACCGTGGTCCCTAGGCAGTAGATCATTATTTGCAGTGGTTCCTAGGCAACATATCATTATTTACTGTGGTCACGAGGCAGCATATCATTATTTACAATGGTCCCTAGGCAACATATCATTATTTACAGAGGGCCCTGGGCAATATATCATTAATCACATTGATCCTGTGGCAGTAGATCATTATTTGCAGTGGTCTCTGGGCACCATATCATTATTTACAGTGGCCCCCAGGCAACATATCATTATTTACAGTGGCCCCCAGGCAACATATCATTATTTACCGTGGTCCTAGGCAACATATCATTATTTACCGTGGTCCCTAGGCAGTAGATCATTATTTGCAGTGGTCCCTAGGCAGCATATCATTATTTACAATGGTCCCTAGGCAACATAGAGCGCCCTCTGCCGAGAAATGGCTGGGACTCCCAGTGTGAGTGTTTGGGACGGGACCCGCTATATCTCTGCAGCAGTGTGGGCTCCATGGCGCAGAAATACACGGCACTGTCGGAGAGATCAGCCACGGCGATATTTAAAGGAACCGTTTGGTTTTCTTTGTGCAAAGCTGCCGAGAACCTGGCCTGGAAATCTGGAGACTTACCCGAACTGCCCTGACTATAGATTCTCATTACATTCCTCGGAGGATTCCCGGGATACTGAATATACCAGAAAAGAGTTTCTGGTACCAGAAAAGAGAAAGCGGAAAATACTGGAACAACTCAGGGAGTCATGCGGCATTTGTCGACAGGCCAACAAAGCTCGACTTTCACCATCACCTTTCATTCAAACCGGGACAGGTTAGAAATGTAGGACGCCTTGACCAAGAGAAATTCCGGAGGGAGGAAACAGAACAACAGGAAAGGATTCTGATAGGGGGCAAGTCAGGAGAGATTAAATAAGAAAAGACCTTGGATTCCCTGGCCACAAGGTGAGGTTAGCATCAAATCAGAGAATAATGACACCACAGTATGAGGCCATTCAGGCCGCCGAGTCTGTGCCAGCTCCCTGTTAGTGCAGTAGAAGAAACAAAGAAACAAAAGATATGTCTGGAAAAGCTATCGATAGCAGATTGATCAACAACTACTGCCCGGACACAAAGAACAAGTGGAAACAAGATTCGAACCCAAAGCTGCGATGTAAGGACACACAAAATGGGTGCAGCATTTACAGTGTGAAACTGCTGAACACACACTGAGTGTGAAAGCTGTATTGAGCCCAGTGGAAAGATGCGCTGCTGTTCCTCGAGTGGCTGTTGAGCTTCTTTGGAACATTTCACGACTCCGAGGTCCGGGAGGTCAGCGTTAAGATCCAGCTCCCCAGTCAGTTCAATTCTCCACTTTGGCTCTGTGGATTAGATGGGTCACGTCCCTGTGGTTAACGCAGATCTGGAGCATCAATTCTACCCAAACGCACTCCAGCTCAGACACTGTGTCCCTCGAACATGTTCTGTGGGGAAAGAAACGACGTAAACATCCCGAGTCCTGAGAAATCTTTTTCAGAGTGGGCCAATGTAAATCAACCCCGCCGTCAGCATCGCAAACAATTCGTAATCTCTGACCTGGAGTAAAGAGCCTGTCCTGGATTTAAACCCACGACCACTCCCATAGGCATTGATTGAAAATCCCTAAACGAGAACCAGACCTCGAGAAATAGAGCACAAATTTAAAACCGAGCTGAAGCAAAATATAACTTATGTTAATTTCGATATAATTTCTACATCACATGGCTTTATATGTTGAGACATTTGTTTTTTTTTAAGAAACAGCTGTCGTCTGCAACAAGTGACCTGGTCTCTCAAGCAGACCATCAGAACCTGCAGCAACACAGTGACGTTGTACATTGTACACGTCCATTGATTTGGGCAGCACGGTAGCATTGTGGATAGCACAATCGCTTTACAGCTCTAGTATCCCAAGTTCGATTCCGGCTTGGGTCACTGTCTGTGTGGAATCTGCACTTCCTCCCCGTGTGTGCGTGGGTTTCCTCCGGGTGCTCCGATTTCCTCCCACAGTCCAAAGATGTGCAAGTCAGGTGGATTGGACGTGATAAATTTCCCTTAGTGTCCAAAATTTCCCTTAGTGTTGGGTTGGACTGGGTTATGGGGAAAGGGTAGAGGTGTTAACCTTGGGTAGGGTGCTCTTTCCAAGAGCCGGTGCAGACTCGATGGGCCGAATGGTCTCCTTCTGCACTATAATTTCTATGAAAGATTGCCAGCGGTTTCTGTAGTGTAGTGGTTATTACGTCGCCTCAAAAGCGACAGGTCTCCGGCCCGAAACCGGACAGAAACATCCACCATTTCGTATGAGAAAAGTTTGCACAAAATAATTCTGGTTCTGAATATTGCCGGAAACATGTGTGTTCGAGGAATATGAGATTTCGTCTCACATGAGCCACTAAAATAAATTGAAAATTAAGTCACAAGCACTGAAATTTCGACAGGCTATGAGAAGAAAATAATTTTCTTATTTTGGCACAGCTCGGATATTAGCAGCTAGTTCATCCACAACAGAATTTCAGGGATTTACAAATGCAGATGACACATTTATTCGCCATCTCAAACATGTCTAAATGAACGACAAATGCAACTTACTGCGGATGCTTCAAACGGAAACAAAAACAGAAAATACTGGATAATCTCAGCAGGTCTGACAGCCTCTGGGGAGCGAAATGGCTGCTGTCGTTTCCAGTCAAATGGACTCTTTGTCAAAGCTGGAGAACTGGAACTGGAGATTCAGACGATTGTGGGTGGGGGGTGGGGGTGGTGGAGTGCTGTATTGGGTCTCGATAGAGGGCGAGCAATAGGTGGGAAATGACGGAAATGTCTCGGACAGAAAGAAAAAGGGAATGTAAATGAGCCTAATCAAGGCTATGAAAGGTGCTGATGGCGCATCAAGCGGTCAGAATGTGTTAATGGCAGAACAAAGGTAAGCAGTGTGTCAGAGAACAATTACAAACAGGGATCAGATTGCTGAAGTAGGATGGTATGGGCTGGGGGGAGGGGGGCAATGCTGAGGGTAAAACATATCAATGGAAGGGATGATAAGTTGATGGAAAAAACATGTGGTGGAGGGGGAAGTGAGAGTTCACAGTCTGAAGTTGTTGAACTGATAAAATGAAAGGGACAAAGAGCTGTCTGAGTCCACCAGAATTAGTCAATAGAAATGTGAATGCCCACACATAGACAAACTTCTCGGGAATGTATTGGTTCCATGCAGTTTGAGCTCAGCTTCTCAAAGCAAACGCAATGTGAATGAATCCCGCTGTCTCCGCCGCAAAGAAATGAAGAAAACATGCGGTTTGACCAACGGAAAACCTCATCGAAGGGCTCGTCCCGGATTTGAACCCGGGCCCTCTCGCAAATTCCGACAGCGACACACCCAAAGCGAGAATCATACCCCTAGACCAACGAGCCCCGCAAATGGAGCCAAAGCATACTGCCATTGCCATCGAAAATCAATCTAACATCTGCGGAGAACGCCAAAAGTACTGCGACATCTCAGGGACTCAGGCGGCATTTGTCGACAGGACAACAAAGTTCGTCTTTCACCATCACCTTTCATTAAAACCGGGACAGGTTAGAAATGTGGTACGTCTTAACCAAGTGAATTATCGGAGGGAGGAAACAGTACAACAGGAAAGGGCTCTAATGGGGGGCAAGTCAGGAGAGAATAATTGAGAAGAGGCCTTGGGACCCTGGCCACAGAGTTAGGTTAGCATCAAATCAGAGAATAATGACACCACGGTATGAGGCCATTCCGGCCGCCGTGTCTGTGCCAGCTCTCTGTTAGCGCAATGGAAGAAACAAAGAAACAAAAGATGTGTCTGGAGGAGCTATCGATGGCAGATCAACAACTACCGCCCGGACACAAAGAACAAGTGGAAACAAGATTGAAACCCAAATCTGCGATGGAAGGACACACAGAATGGGTGCAGCATTTACAGTGTGAAACTACTGAACACACACTGAGTGTGAAAGCTGTATTGAGCCCAGTGGAAAGATGCGCTGCTGTTCCTCGAGTGTCTGTTGAGCTTCTTTGGAACATTTCACGACGCCGAGGTCCGGGAGGTCAGCGTTAAGATCCAGCTCTCCAGTCAGTTCAATTCTCCACTTTAGCTCTGTGGATTAGATGGGTCACGTCCCTGTGGTTAACACAGATCTGGAGCATCAATTTTATCCAAACGCACTCCAGCTCAGACACTGTCTCTCTCTCTCTCTCGAGCATCATCTGTGGGGAGAGGATCGACGTAAACATTCCGAGTCCTGAGAAATCTTTTTCAGAGTGGGCCAATGTAAATCAACCCCGCCGTCAGCATCGCAAACAATTCGTAATCTCTGACCAGGAGTAAAGGGCTTGTCCTGGATTTAAACCCACGACTACTCCCATAGGAATTGATTGAAAATCCTTAAACGAGAACCAGACCTCGAGACCAAAGAGCACAAATTTAAGACCGACATTCAGCAAAATATAACTTATGTTAATTTCGATATAATTTCTACATCTCACGGCTTTATTTGTTGAGGCATCTGTTAATTTAAGAAACAGCTGTCGCTTGCAACAAGGGACCTGGCCTCTCAAACAGACCATCAGAATCTGCAGCAACACAGTCAGGTTGTACATTCCGCACGTCCGTTGGTTGCCTGCGGTTTCTGTAGTGTAGTGGTTATCACATTCCCCTCACACGCGAAAGGTCATCGGTTCGAAACCGGGCAGAAACATCGAACATTTAGCATTTCGTGTGAGAAAAGTTAGCACAATTATTGGGCACAAAATTTCCTGAATGTTGCCGGAACCTCGTGTGTTCCAGGACTAAGAAATTTCGTCTCACATGAGCCACTACACTGAATTGAACATTAAGGCCCAAGCACTGAATTTTCGGCAGGCAATGAGAGGTGAAGAATTTTCATATCTTGGCACACCTCGGATATTGGCAGCTAGTTCATCCACAACAGAGTTTCAGCGATTTACAAATGAACATATTTAATCACCATCTCAAACATGTCTAAATGTGTGACAAATGCAACTTACAGCGGATGCTTCAAACGGAAACAAAAACAGAAAATACTGGATAATCTCAGCAGGTCTGACAGCCTCTGGGGAGCGAAATGGCAGCTGTCGTTTCCAGTCAAGTGGACTCTTTGTCAAAGCTGGAGAACTGGAACTGGAGATTCAGACGATTGTGGGTGGGGGGTGGGGGTGGTGGAGTGCTGTATTGGGTCTCGATAGAGGGCTAGCAATAGGTGGGAAATGACGAAAATGTCTCGGGCAGAAAGAAAAAGGAATGTAAATGAGGCTAATCAAGGCTATGAAAGGTGCTGATGGCGCATCAAGCGGTCAGAATGTGTTAATGGCAGAACAAAGGTAAGCCGTGCGTCAGAGAACAATTACAAACAGGGATCAGATTGCTGAAGTAGGATAGTGTGGGCTGGGGGGAGGGGGGCAATGCTGAGGGTAAAACATATCAATGGAAGGGATGATAAGTTGATGGAAAAAACATGTGGTGGAGGGGGAAGTGAGAGTTCACAGTCTGAAGTTGTTGAACTGATAAAATGAAAGGGACAAAGAGCTGTCTGAATCCACCAGAATTTGTCAATAGAAATGTGAATGCCCACACATAGACAAACGTCTCGGGAATGTATTGGTTCCATTCAGTTTGAGCTCAGCTTCTCAAAGCGAACCCAATGTGAATGAATCCCGCCGTCGACGCCGCAAAGAAATGAAGAAAACATGCGGTTTGACCAACGGGAAAACGGCATCGAAGGGCTCGTCCTGGATTTGAACTCTGGACCTCTCGTAAATTCCGACAGCGACACACCCAAAGCGAGAATCATACCCCTAGACCAACGACACCCGCAAAAAGAGTCAAAGCATACTGTCATTGCCATCGAAAATCAACCTAACATCTGCGGAGAACGCCAAAAGTACTGCAACATCTCAGGTCGTCAGACGGCATTTGTCGACAGGACAACAAAGTTCGTCTTTCACCATCACCTTTTATTAAAACCGGGACAGGTTAGAAATGTGGTACGTCTTAACCAAGTGAATTACCGGAGGGAGGAAACAGAACAACAGGAAAGTGCTCTAATGGGGGGCAAGCCAGGAGAGATTAAATAAGAAGAGGCCTTGGGACCCTGGCCACAGAGTTCGGTTAGCATCGAATCAGAGAATAATGACACCACAGTATGAGGCCATTCCGGCCGCCGTGTCTGTGCCAGCTCTCTGTTAGCGCAATGGAAGAAACAAAGAAACAAAAGATATGTCTGGAGGAGCTATAGATGGCATATTGATCAACAACTACCGCCCGGACACAAAGAACAAGTGGAAACAAGATTGAATCCCAAATCTGCGATGGAAGGAAACACAAAATGGGTGCAGCATTTACAGTGTGAAACTACTGAACACACACTGAGTGTGAAAGCTGTATTGAGCCCAGTGGAAAGATGCGCTGCTGTTCCTCGAGTGGCTGTTGAGCTTCTTTGGAACATTTCACGACTCCGAGGTCCGGGAGGTCAGCGTTAAGATCCAGCTCCCCAGTCAGTTCAATTCTCCACTTTGGCTCTGTGGATTAGATGGGTCACGTCCCTGTGGTTAACACAGATCTGGAGCATCAATTTTATCCAAACGCACTCCAGCTCAGACACTGTCTCTCTCTCTCTCTCTCTCGCATCATCTGTGGGGAGAGAAACGACGTAAACATTCCGAGTCCTGAGAAATCTTTTTCAGAGTGGGCCAATGTAAATCAACCCCGCCGTCAGCATCGCAAACAATTCATAATCTCTGACCTGGAGTAAAGAGCCTGTCCTGGATTTAAACCCACGACCACTCCCATAGGCATTGATTGAAAATCCTTAAACGAGAACCAGACCTCGAGACCAAAGAGCACAAATTTAAGACCGACATTCAGCAAAATATAATTTATGTTAATTTCGATATAATTTCTACATCTCACGGCTTTATATGTTGAGACATCTGTTAATTTCAGACACAGCAGTCGCTTGCAACAACTGACCTGGCCTCTCAAGCAGACCATCAGAATCTGCAGCAACACAGTAAGGTTGTATATTCCGCACGTCCGTTGATTGCCAGCGGTTTCTGTAGTGTAGTGGTTATCACATTCGCCTCACACGCGAAAGGTCCCCGGTTCAAACCGAGCAGAAACATCGAGCATTTAGCATTTCGTGTGAGAAAAGTTTGCATAATTATTGGGCACAAAATAATTCTATTTCCTGAATGTTGCCGGAATCTCGTGTGTTCCAGGACTATGAAATTTCGTCTCACACGAGCCACTACACAGAATTGAACATTAAGGCCCAAGCACTGAATTTTCGGCAGGCAATGAGAGGTGAAGAATTTTCATATCTTGGCACACCTCGGATATTAGCAGCTAGTTCATCCACAACAGAGTTTCAGCGATTTACAAATGAACATATTTAATCACCATCTCAAACACTTCTAAATGTATGACAAATGCAATTTACCGCGAATGCTTCAAACGGAAACAAAAACAGAAAATACTGGATAATCTCAGCAGGTCTGACAGCCTCTGGGGAGCGAAATGGCAGCTGTCGTTTCCAGTCAAGTGGACTCTTTGTCAAAGCTGGAGAACTGGAACTGGAGATTCAGACGATTGTGGGTGGGGGGTGGGGGTGGTGGAGTGCTGTATTGGGTCTCGATAGAGGGCTAGCAATATGTGGGAAATGACGAAAATGTCTCGGGCAGAAAGAAAAAGGGAATGTAAATGAGGCTAATCAAGGCTAAAGGTGCTGATGGCGCATCAAGAAGTCAGAATGTGTCAATGGCAGAACAAAGGTAAGCAGTGCGTCAGAGAACAATTACAAACAGGGATCAGATTGCTGAAGTAGGAAGGTATGGGCTGGGGGGAGGTGGGCAATGCTGAGGGTAAAACATATCAATGGAAGGGATGATAAGTTGATGGAAAAAACATGTGGTGAAGGGGAAGTGAGAGTTCACAGTCTGAAGTTGTTGAACTGATAAAATGAAAGGGACAAAGAGCTGTCTGAGTCTACCAGAATTAGTCAATAGAAATGTGAATGCCCACCCATAGACAAACTTCCCGGCAACGTATTGGTTCTACGCAGCTTGAGCTCAGCTTCTCAAAGCAAACCCAATGTGAATGAATCCCTCCGTCGACGCCGCAAAGAAATGAAGAAAACATGCGGTTTGACCAACGGGAAAACCTCATCGAAGGGCTCGTCCGGGATTTGAACCCGGGACCTCTCGCAAATTCCAACAGCGACACACCCAAAGCGAGAATCATACCCCTAGACCAACGAGCCCCGCAAAAAGAATCAAAGCATACTGTCATTGCCATCGAAAATCAATCTAACATCTGCGGAGAACGCCAAAAGTACTGCAACATCTCAGGTCGTCAGGCGGCATTTGTCGACAGGACAACAAAGTTCGTCTTTCACCATCACCTTTTATTAAAACCGGGACAGGTTAGAAATGTGGTACGTCTTAACCAAGTGAATTACCGGAGGGAGGAAACAGAACAACAGGAAAGGGCTGTAATGGGGGGCATGTCAGGAGAGATTAAATGAGAAGAGGCCTTGGGACCCTGGCCACAGAGTTAGGTTAGCATCGAATCAGAGAATAATGACACCACAGTATGAGGCCATTCCGGCCGCCGTGTCTGTGTCAGCTCTCTGTTAGCGCAATGGAAGAAACAAAGAAACAAAAGATATGTCTGGAGGAGCTATAGATGGCATATTGATCAACAACTACCGCCCGGACACAAAGAACAAGTGGAAACAAGATTGAATCCCAAATCTGCGATGGAAGGACACACAAAATGGGTGCAGCATTTACAGTGTGAAACTACTGAACACACACTGAGTGTGAAAGCTGTATTGAGCACAGTGGAAAGATGCGCTGACATTCAGCAAAATATAATTTATGTTAATTTCGATATAATTTCTACATCTCACGGCTTTATATGTTGGGACATCTGTCAATTTAAGAAACAGCTGTCGCTTGCAACAAGGGACCTGGCCTCTCAAACAGACCATCAGAATCTGCAGCAACACAGTGAGGTTGTACATTCCGCATGTCCATTGTTTGCCAGCGGTTTCTGTAGTGTAGTGGTTATCACATTCGCCTCACACGCGAAAAGTCCCCGGTTCGAAACCGGGCGGAAACATCGAACATTTAGCATTTCGTGTGAGAAAAGTTTGCACAATTATTGGGCACAATTTCCTGAATGTTGCCGGAATCTCGTGTGTTCCAGGACTATGAGATTTCGTCTCGCATGAGCCATTAAACTGAATTGAACATTGAGGCCCACGCACTGAATTTTCGGCAGGCAATGAGAGGTGGACAATTTTCATATCTTGGCACAGCTCGGATATTAGCAGCTCGTGGATCCACAACAGAATTTCAGCGATTTACAAATGAACATAGTTAATCACCATCTCAATCATGTCTAAATGTGTGACAAATGCAACTTACTGCGAATGCTTCAAACGGAAACAAAAGCAGAAAATACTGGATAATCTCAGCAGGTCTGACAGCCTCTGGGGAGCGAAATGGCAGCTGTCGTTTCCAGTCAAGTGGACTCTTTGTCAAAGCTGGAGAACTGGAACTGGAGATTCAGACGATTGTGGGTGGGGGGTGGGGGTGGGGGTGGTGGAGTGCTGTATTGGGCCTCGATAGAGGGCTAGCAATAGGTGCGAAATGACGAAAATGTCTCGGGCAGAAAGAAAAAGGGAATGTAAATGAGGCTAATCAAGGCTGTGAAAGGTGCTGATGGCGCACAAAGCGGTCAGAATGTGTTAATGGCAGAACAAAGGTAAGCAGCGTGTCAGAGAACAATTACAAACAGGGATCTGATTGCTGAAGTAGGATGGTATGGGCTGGGGGGAGGGGGGCAATGCTGAGGGTAAAACATATCAATGGAAGGGATGATAAATTGATGGAAAAACATGTGGTGGAGGGGGAAGTGAGAGTTCACAGTCTGAAGTTGTTGAACTGATAAAAGGACAGGGACAGAGAGCTGTCTGAGTCCACCAGAATTAGTCAATAGAAATGTGAATGCCCACACATAGACAAGCTTCTCGGGAACGTATTGGTTCCATGCAGTTTGAGCTCAGCTTCTCAGAGCAAACCCAATGAGGGAATAAATGAGAAGAGGCCTTGGGACCCTGGCCACAGAGTTAGGTTAGCATCAAATCAGAGAATAATGACACCACAGTATGAGGCCATTCCGGCCGCCGTGTCTGTGCCAGCTCTCTGTTTGCGCAATGGAAGAAACAATGAAACAAAAGATATGTCTGGAGGAGCTATCGATGGCAGATTGATCAACAACTACCGCCCGGACACAAAGAACAAGTGGAAACAAGATTGAAACCCAAATCTGCGATGGAAGGACACACAAAATGGGTGCAGTATTTACAGTGTGAAACTACTGAACACACACTGAGTGTGAAAGCTGTATTGAGCCCAGTGGAAAGATGCGCTGCTGTTCCTCGAGTGGCTGTTGAGCTTCTTTGGAACATTTCACGACGCCGAGGTCCGGGAGGTCAGCGTTAAGATCCAGCTCCCCAGTCAGTTCAATTCTCCACTTTGGCTCTGTGGATTAGATGGGTCACGTCCCTGTGGTTAACACAGATCTGGAGCATCAATTTTATCCAAACGCACTCCAGCTCAGACACTGTCTCTCTCTCTCGAGCATCATCTGTGGGGAGAGAAACGACGTAAACATTCCGAGTCCTGAGAAATCTTTTTCAGAGTGGGCCAATGTAAATCAACCCCGCCGTCAGCATCGCAAACAATTCGTAATCTCTGACCTGGAGTAAAGAGCCTGTCCTGGATTTAAACCCACGACCACTCCCATAGGCATTGATTGAAAATCCTTAAACGAGAACCAGACCTCGAGACCAAAGAGCACAAATTTAAGACCGACATTCAGCAAAATATAACTTATGTTAATTTCGATATAATTTCTACATCTCACGGATTGGATTGGATTGGATTTGTTTATTGTCACGTGTACCGAGGTACAGTGAAAAGTATTTTTCTGCAAGCAGCTCAACAGATCATTCAGTACATGGGTAGAAAAGGGAATTAAACAGAATTCAAGAAAATACATGAGAATACATAATAGGGCAACACAATATATACAATGTACTACATAAGCATTGGCATCGGATGAAGCAGACACGCGTGTAGTGTTAATGAGGTCAGTCCATAAGAGGGTCATTTAGGAGTCTGGTGACAGTGGGGAAGAAGCTGTTTTTGAGTCTGTTCGTCCGTGTTCTCAGACTTCTGAATCTCCTGCCCGGCTTTATATGTTGAGACATCTGTTAATTTCAGAAACAGCTGTCGCTTGCAACAAGGGACCTGGCCTCTCAAACAGACCATCAGAATCTGCAGCAACACAGTGAGGTTGTACATTCCGCACGTCCATTGCTTGCCAGCGGTTTCTGTAGTGTAGTGGTTATCACATTCGCCTCACACGCGAAAGGTCCCCGGTTCAAACCGAGCAGAAACATCGAGCATTTAGCATTTCGTGTGAGAAAAGTTTGCATAATTATTGGGCACAAAATAATTCTGTTTCCTCAATGTTGCCGGAATCTCGTGTGTTCCAGGACTATGAAATTTCGTGTCACATGAGCCACTAAACTGAATTGAACATTAAGGCCCAAGCACTGAATTTTCGGCAGGCAATGAGAGGTGAAGAATTTTCATATCTTGGCACACCTCGGATATTAGCAGCGAGTTCATCCACAACAGAGTTTCAGCGATTTACAAACGAACATATTTAATCACCATCTCAATCATGTCTAAATGTATGACAAATGCAACTTACTGCGGATGCTTCAAACGGAAACAAAAACAGAAAATACTGGACAATCTCAGCAGGTCTGACAGCCTCTGGGGAGCGAAATGGCAGCTGTCGTTTCCAGTCAAGTGGACTCTTTGTCAAAGCTGGAGAACTGGAATTGGAGATTCAGACGATTGTGGGGGGCGGGGGCTGCTGTTTTGGGCCTCGATAGAGGGCTAGCAATAGGTGGGAAATGACGAAACTGTCTCGGGAAGAAAGAAAAAGGGAATGTAAATGAGCCTAATCAAGGCTATGAAAGGTGCTGATGGCACATCCAGCGGTCAGAATATGTTAATGACAGAACAAAGGTAAGCAGTGCGTCAGAGAACAATTACAAACAGGGATCAGATTGCTGAAGTAGGATGTTCTGGGCTGGGGGGAGGTGGGCAATGCTGAGGTTAAAACATATCAATGAAAGGAATGATAAGTTGATGGAAAAAACATGTGGTGGAGGGGGAAGTGAGAGTTCACAGTCTGAAGTTGTTGAACTGATAAAATGAAAGTGATAGAGAGCTATCTGAGTCCACCAGAATTAGTCAATAGAAATGTGAATGCCCACACATAGACAAGCTTCTCGGGAACGTATTGGTTCCATGCAGTTTGAGCTCAGCTTCTCAAAGCAAACTCAATGTGAATGAATCCCGTTGTCTCCGCCGCAAAGAAATGAAGAAAACATTTTGCTTGACTAACGGAAAATCTCATCGAAGGGCTCGTCCGGGATTTGAACCCGGGACCTCTCGCAAATTCCGAAAGCGACACACCCAAAGCGAGAATCATACCCCTAGACCAACGAGCCCCGCAAAATGAGTCAAAGCAGACTGTCGTTGCCATCGAAAATCAATCTAACATCTGCGGAGAACGCCACAATCACTGCAACATCTCAGGTTGTCAGGCGGCATTTGTCGACAGGACAACAAAGTTCGTCTTTCACCATCACCTTTCATTAAAACCGGGACAGGTTAGAAATGTGGTACGTCTTAACCAAGTGAATTACCGGAGGGAGGAAACAGAACAACAGGAAAGGGCTGTAATGGGGGGCATGTCAGGAGAGATTAAATGAGAAGAGGCCTTGGGATCCTGGCCACAGAGTTAAGATGGCATCAAATCAGAGAATAATGACACCACAGTATGAGGCCATTCCGGCCGCCGTGTCTGTGCCAGCTCTCTGTTCGCGCAATGGAAGAAACAAAGAAACAAAAGATATGTCTGGAGGAGCTATCGATGGCATATTGATCAACAACTACCGCCCGGACACAAAGAACAAGTGGAAACAAGATTGAATCCCAAATCTGCGATGGAAGGACACACAAAATGGGTGCAGCATTTACAGTGTGAAACTACTGAACACACACTGAGTGTGAAAGCTGTATTGAGCACAGTGGAAAGATGCGCTGCTGTTCCTCGAGTGGCTGTTGAGCTTCTTTGGAACATTTCACGACGCCGAGGTCCGGGAGGTCAGCGTTAAGATCCAGCTCCCCAGTCAGTTCAATTCTCCACTTTGGCTCTGTGGATTAGATGGGTCACGTCCCTGTGGTTAACACAGATCTGGAGCATCAATTTTATCCAAACGCACTCCAGCTCAGACACTGTCTCTCTCTCTCTCTCTCTCTCTCTCTCTCTCTCTCTCTCTCGAGCATCATCTGTGGGGAGAGAAACGACGTAAACATTCCGAGTCCTGAGAAATCTTTTTCAGAGTGGGCCAATATAAATCAACCCCGCCGTCAGCATCGCAAACAATTCGTAATCTCTGACCTGGAGTAAAGAGCCTGTCCTGGATTTAAACCCACGACCACTCCCACAGGCATTGATTGAAAATCCTTAAACGAGAACCAGACCTCGAGAACAAAGAGCACAAATTTAAGACCGACATTCAGCAAAATATAATTTATGTTAATTTCGATACAATTTCTACATCTCACGGCTTTATATGTTGAGACATCTGTTAATTTCAGACACAGCTGTCGCTTGCAACAAGGTACCTGGCCTCTCAAACAGACCATCAGAATCTGCAGCAACACAGTGAGGTTGTACATTCCGCACGTCCATTGATTGCCAGCGGTTTCTGTAGTGTAGTGGTTATCACATTCCTCTCACACGCGAAAGGTCCCCGGTTCGAAACCGGGCAGGAACATCGAACATTTAGCATTTCGTGTGAGAAAAGTTTGCATAATTATTGGGCACAAAATAATTCTATTTCCAGAATGTTGCCGGAATCTCGTGTGTTCCAGGACTCTGAAATTTCGTCTCACACGAGCCACTACACTGAATTGAACATGAAGGCCCAAACACTGAATTTTCGGCAGGCAATGAGAGGTGAAGAATTTTCATATCTTGGCACAGCTCGGATATTAGCAGCTAGTTCATCCACAACAGAGTTTCAGCGATTTACAAATGAACACATTTAATCACCATCTCAAACATGTCTAAATGTATGACAAATGCAACTTACTGCGGATGCTTCAAACGGAAACAAAAACAGAAAATACTGGATAATCTCAGCAGGTCTGACAGCCTCTGGGGAGCGAAATGGCAGCTGTCGTTTCCAGTCAAGTGGACTCTTTGTCAAAGCTGGAGAACTGGAACTGGAGATTCAGACGATTGTGGGTGGGGGGTGGGGGTGGTGGAGTGCTGTATTGGGCCTCGATAGACGGCTAGCAATAGGTGGGAAATGACGAAAATGTCTCGGACAGAAAGAAAATGGGAATGTAAATGAGGCTAATCAAGGCTATGAAAGGTGCTGATGGCGCATCAAGCGGTCAGAATGTGTTAATGGCAGAACAAAGGTAAGCAGTGTGTCAGAGAACAATTACAAACAGGGATCAGATTGCTGAAGTAGGATGGTATGGGCTGGTGGGAGGTGGGCGATGCTGAGGGTAAAACATATCAATGGAAGGGATGATAAGTTGATGGAAAAAACATGTGGTGAAGGGGGAAGTGAGAGTTCACAGTCTGAAGTTGTTGAACTGATAAAATGAAAGGGACAAAGAGCTGTCTGAGTCCACCAGAAAGAGTCAATAGAAATGTGAATGCCCACACATAGACAAGCTTCTCGGGAACGTATTGGTTCCATGCAGCTTGAGCTCAGCTTCTCAAAGCAAACACAATGTGAATGAATCCCGCCGTCGACGCTGCAAAGAAATGAAGAAAACATGCGGTTTGACCAACGGGAAAACCTCATCGAAGGGCTCGTCCGGGATTTGAACCCGGGACCTCTCGCAAATTCCGACAACGACGCACCCAAAGCGAGAATCATACCCCTAGACCAACGAGCCCCGCAAAAAGAGTCAAAGCATACTGTCATTGCCATCGAAAATCAATCTAACATCTGCGGAGAACGCCAAAAGTACTGCAACATCTCAGGGACTCAGGCGGCATTTGTCGACAGGACAGCAAAGTTCGTCTTTCACCATCACCTTTCATTAAAACCGGGACAGGTTAGAAATCAGAAGGGGGTTTAGTGCAGTTAGATTGCGAATATACAGACCGGACGATGTACCACATGCTATGGTATCAGCAAAATCGGCACAGCCGCCGAGATTGGTCATCATTAACATATTGACGATGAAGAAAGAGGAGATCTCAGGACGATATCTGGCGGCTGCCAACATGTCTAAAAAGAATGGATACCTCAATATAAACGCGCTCAGTGTGGAGGACGGGGCGGTCTATTACTGTGCAATGAGCACAGTGTCACAAAGCAGCTACAACCACGTACGAAAGCCTCAGCGAGTATTTTCAATTCCAGTAAATTTGCGTTCCTGCCCTTGTACCGGAGGATGGTTTGATCTGGATTCAGAAAAATATTCAGGTCTATTTCTCCACAATTGCATTGCCGTCTCTGTCCTTGTATTGGTCAATAGAGGAGCCGTTTCGGATTCGTGAGATTAATCAGCATGTCGCGATACACAGTAAATTTAAGCTTGGAATATCCACTTCCGAGCAGCAGTAATGAAAGTTCTCAGATGTGGGGATAATAAAATCTTCCAGGACCGTTAACTTAGGTCGACCTTATGCCAATGAGTCTGAGCCCCCCAGTAGTCTTCAGCGGAACATCGACTTTCTGATCGAAAATACATCAAATCTATGTTGACATTTCCTGCTTTCTGTTATGGAGGTTCCCAGATAAGGGACGTGTTTCAACGAAAGTGTGGTGCTGTCCAAGTGTGTTCTGTAAAATCCACGGGCCTGTGATGATTCCACGTCTCACAAATGTCCATGCCCGCGGGACCATGTGTGCGGTCCTTCCAGATATTTTCCGCACTGCCTCAGGGGACCAATATTGCCAGCATTCTCATTCGGTCCCTGGCAATCAGAGGATTGGCAGTCACTGTTGAAATGCACAGAGTTGTGATCCTGTTGTCGTCTCCGTGGCGCAATCGGTTAGCGCGTTCGGCTGTAACCGAAAGGTTGATGGTTCGATCCCACCCAGAGACGAATTGATGTTCCACTCCTGGATGATATCGGTTTAGGACAGGGCTAAATCGCTGGTTTTGAAAGCAGGTCAGAGAGGCTGATCATTCAGCGCATCACCTCCATACTTCCGGAATGCCTTGCCTCACTTCACTTTGCATACCGTCGCAACCGGTCCACATCAGACGCCATTTCCCTGGCCCGACGCTCATCCTGAGAGCATCTCGAAAACAAGGACTCCTATTTATTGACTACAGCTCCGCCTTCAACACCATAATCACAGCCAAGCTCATATCAAAGCTCCAAAACCTAGGACTTGGCACCCCCACTCTGCAACTGGATCCTTGACTTTCTGACCAACAGACCACAGTCAGTAAGAATGAACACCAACACCTCCTCCATAATAGTCCTCAAAACTGTTGCCCCGCAAGGCTGGGTACTTAGCCCCCTACTCTACTCTCTGTACACACACGACTGCGTGGCAAAACTTGGTTCCAACTCCATCTACAAGTTGGCTGACGATACGACCAGAGTGGGCCGGATCTTGAATAACGACGAGTCCGAATACAGGAGGGAGATAGAGAACCTAGTGGAGTGGTGTACCGACAACAATCTCTCCCTCAATGCCAGCAAAACTAAAGAGCTGGTCATCGACTTCAGGAAGCAAAGTACTGTAGACACCCCTATCAGCATCAACGGGGCCGAGGTGGAGATGGTTAGCAGTTTCCCCACTGTCACCAGACTCCGAAATGACTCTCTTATTGACTGACTGTGTGCTTCAACCGATGCCAATGCATATGTAGTTACATTGTATATCTTGTGATGCCCTATTATGTAGTCCCATGTATTTTCTTGAAATTTGTTTAATTCCCTTTTCTTCCATGTACTGAATGATCTGTTGAGCTGCTTGCAGAAAAATACTTTTCACTGTACCTCGGTAATAAACAAATCCAATCCAATAACCCGTCTTGCTCCATTTTCACATAATAATAAATGGCGATGGTCTTTCTGACCGCCCTCTCGCATCCACCTTGAGAGATGAATATCACCCCCCCCCCCCCCCACCACACACACACACACACATATACCACTACCCCTCTTGGTGTCGGTTTGTTTCTGGGACCCACTGCCTTTCTGCTATAATGTGATTGACGGCACAGACACATATAGGGATCTCTATATTTTTGTGCTGGTATTTCTCTATATATGTGTCATATTGCGATCACTTCTACATTTGCTGCTACGCAGATTCTCTCCAATCAGACGGAATATGAACAGTGCAGGCTGCCCGGATGCTGACTGTGTATCAGGATCGTCAGTATCGATGGTACTGCTGTGTGGCGTCAGTATCCTCTTCAACCCTCATTTCAGCGTCCAGATGTTCCGCTGGGTCTTGGTGGCTCCATTCTGATAGAAACGAACAGAAAACAATAATAATCTCAAAATTCAGAATCAGCCTCATATTGACCAACGTAACGGTTACCTGAACCATACTCATTATTATTTAATTAACAATAATATCTGGTTACTCAGTAAGGGGAGAATGGGGGTTTTGCAGTGAAGGAAATGCTGAGTAGCGAGATCATAACGAAGAGGGTGACGAGGCAGTTCCCCGCGATAGTTCCTGAATCAATCGCTCTTTAGCGCAGGCAATAATCTGTCAGAGCAGCAATCCAGATTCAGGTCCCACTGCATTGCTGATCCAACCAATGACAGGAATCGAGCAGCGGCAGCAATGTCTAGAATATCCCAATGGTGTTGGAGCGAGGCCATCAAACGGAAACGGTGACCGGGGCACCGCAGACTCAAAGCTGAAAATTGTGCGGCGGTTATCAGCTGCAGTCACAAGTGATGGAGCGGAAATAGCCACAGTTGAGCACCCAGCAGCCCGTGACCATCCTGCACCTGCTCAACTCACTGAGAACAATATAGTGTCGGAGGGGTGGGGGCAGATTGAACTGACGCTACCTGCGCCTATTTGAAATAACTTTTTCTATTGCCCTTTTTACCCTGCATTTAAATCCCGCGGGGTTTTCCGTTCTCAAGTTCTGATAATGCTTTTTGAAATGTTCTATTGATTCTTCTTCTCTCATCAATTGTTGCGCCAGACTCCAAATGATAACAACTCACAGTGCAATCAACCTCACTTGCTTGCATAAGATGCGGTGGCCAAGAGGAAAGGCGTTGGTTTCGTAAACCAAAAATCGCGGGTTCAAATCCCGCCCGTGCCTCGGTGCTGATCCATTCTAAGACGTTTCATTGTCTCGCAAACGCTTGCAGCATGAAATATCATTCACCTATCTTCTTTATAGGACATTTAACCTAATGAAAGTCAATCTGGTCTCTGAAAAAAACGATGTTCAGAGCAGTTCCCCTTTTGTACCTTCTTCGTCAGAACCACAATAAACTGCTATTATTCTGAGTTCTAACCTCCGCATGTCCACCAAAATCTTGGCATTCTTTCGACTTCATCGCATCCATGGTGTGAACCGAGAACTACAGATTAAGCATCATTTTTTGATTAGAAACATCTACAGTGACAAAGGTAGTGTATTAACAGCTGAAATTTAGATTTCTGTCCAGGCCTCTCGCCCTGATATGCATTGCAGTCAACACTGAATCCACTCAACAGCCGAATTTTAACACGGAGTAAACCGAATCCGGCAGCAGAGGGCGCCAAATTCAAGCGCGGGCGTCAGAAACTCACCTGATGGTGTCGGCCAAGCCGATAGGCGAGTGATGTCACAATAGACCCTCTCCCTGCATTGCACTAAGTTCCCTCTCTCCAACACAATCCCTGACTCAGTCCAGTCCAGTTCACTGGGAGAGATTCAGTCAGACATGGTTGTGATAATACTGGCGGCGCTATGGCACAGTAAGTAGTTACAGTGTTAATTAAACCAGATTAGCATATTAATACACATAGGCTATGTGTAATTAACGATCGGGAATGTCTACGAAGTGCCTGCATCAGAGGTCCCACAAAATGCCGCAGATAGAAGTAGATTTATATCAACTCTGTTTAAACTCAGGGCGGCACGGTGGCGCAATGGTTGGCACTGCTGCCTCATTGCACTGAGGACACGGGTTCGATCCCGGTCCCAGATCACTGCCCGTGTGGCGTTTGAACATTCTCACTCCCACAACCTAGATGTACAGGCTAAGTGGACTAGCCACGCTAAAAAGCACCTCTTAATTGAACAAACTCTAACTTTATAAAGGAACAACAATCTATTCATTTCAGTCCTTCGCTTTCGCAGGCCGGCTATGTGTAATCCAGTAGCCCAGTCAGCTGTGACAATAACTGTCCCAGAAGGGGGTTCGGTGAAGTTAAATTGCCAATATAAAGGCCCCAACATGTACAAAATGCAATGATATCAGGAGAAACCGGCACAGCCACCGAGATTGATTATCACCAACACCTTAGTAATGAAGAAAGATGTGGGTTCAGGACGATATCTGGCGGTTGCTGACAAATCTAAACAGAACGGTTACCTCAGTATAAGCGCATTCGATGCGGAGGACGGGGTGGTCTATTACTGCTCACTGAGGAACAGCGTTAGAGAAAACCTAAAGCCCCGTACACAACGCTGAGTGAGTGTTTACAGCATCACTGAGGTTCCTTTCCGAGAAGGAATTGATCCCGGGCTCAGGCAAGCAATCATGTCTATTTACCGGACATTTTTCTGTCCTTGTGTAGATCGACAGAGGAATAGTTTGGGAAATCTTGAGAGCTTTGGCTGAAAGTATCAGCCATGATTGAATGGCGAAGCGCACTCGATGGGCCAAGTGGTCGAATTCTGCTCCTATGTCTAATGGCCTTATCATCTTATTATTGACTATTATGCCGCACATTTTATTGTATCTTTAAAACAGGATATCTACCTACCAGCAGAGGGAGGCACTCGAATGAGGAGTTAAGATGGACGAAATCATGGCCTGCTCTCGCAGATGAGTCCAAGGACAAAGTCTTCTCGTTACCCGTTCCTGTAACGAAATGCAGAATGGATCAATATCTGCTGCGGTACTAAATGTACCAGGTACTTAACGGGCGGCACTGTGGCTCAGTGGTTTGCATTGCTGCCTCACAGCTCCAGGAACCCGGGTTCGATTCCCAGCTTGAGTCACTGTCTGTGTGGAGTCTGCACATTCTCCCACTGTCTGCATGGGTTTCCTCAGGGTGTTCCGGTTTCCTCCCACAATTCCCAAAAATACATGCTGTTAGGTAATTTGGACATTCTGAATTCTCCCTCTGTGTACTCGAACAGGCGTCAGAATGTGGTGACTAGGGGATTTTCAACGTATCTTCATTGCAGTCTTAATGTTAAGCCTAATTGTGACACTAATAAAGATTATTATTATGTACAATAACCGCTGAACAACATGAGAATTACTATCAGTCTGGGACATTGGAAGCACATGGTGCCAGGTTTAGACCTTAATAGATATCAAGTTGTCGATCGAAAATACCTGAAGTTTCTGTTGACACGACATGTTTTATGTTGGATTCCCACGCAGATCAGGGACAGACTTCGTCCAATTGAGACAAAGGGGCGCTAAGGGGCAATTTAGCAAGGCCAATCCAGATTTCCTACACATCTTTGAACTGTGGGAGGAAATCGCTTCTCGGAATTTTTGCTAAGATGACCGTGAGGTCAGGTGGAATGCGTGGATCTGGTATGTCTCTCTTCTGGGGGCCATGAATTGGATTCAATTTGAATTGGTTTTTGGAGCAGGCATGGAGCTGCATTATGGATTTGCCCCTGTCCACATTCTGAGCTCTAGCTTTGTAACTCTGATAAGGTCTTTAAAAAAACTTGAGCAGCCGGAGGAAACCTTCGCAGACATGGGGAGAAAGTGCAAACTGCACACTCACGGCCGGAAGTGAACCCGGGTCCCTGGCGCTGTGAGGCAGCAGTGCTAACCACTGTACCACTCCTGTTCCACCGCACCGTCCCTACTTGCAGGACAATAGAGGCATGGATTCTAAAAGCAGGGAGATCATGTTGGAGCTGTACAGAACTGTCGTGAGGCCACAGCTGGAGTACTGTGTGCAATTCTGGGCGCCACATTATAAGAGGATGTGATTGCAGTGGAGGGGTTGCAGAAGAGATTCACCATTATGTAGCCTGGGATGGAACATTTATGTTATGAAGAGAAGTTGCATAGTCTTGGGTGTACAAGATTACGAGGGTCATGGCAGAGTGGATAGGGAGCAGCTGTTCCCCGTAGTTGAAGGGTCAGTTGCGAGGGGACACAAGTTCAAGGTGAGGGGCAGGAGGTTATGGGGATTTGAGGAAAATCTTATTTACTGAGAGGATGGTGACTATCTGGAGTAAACTACGTAGGAGGGTGGTAGAGGCAGTGTGCTTCACATCCATTAAATAGTACCTGGATGAGCACATTACACGTCTTCATATTCAAGGCTATGGAACACGTGCTGACAAATGAGGTCCTGTGTTTAGTCCTGTATTTTTCACGTGTTGGTGCAGACTCGATTGACCGGAAGGCCTCATCTGAACTGGTGGTTCTGTGTATCTGGGATTCTGAGTGCTATAACATCCCTGGCGCTATAATAATTCCGCGAGTGACAAACTTCCAGGATTTCTGCGTACATATTTATGTCCAGGCATTGGCTGCCCAATTTTACTGGCCTTGTCTTTCACTGGCGTGTCGCTGGCAATCAGAGGAATGCATTTCTCTGCTGCAATAAAGCAAGATGTGATAATGTTGGGACAGCAAATGCCGTGAGCTGGCTGCGGCATTGGGATCGCCGCACCATTGAAGGATACGGCCTGTTGGTGTGGGGGCTCAGCTCAACGATTCTGTGTCTCGCTCAGTAACCAACACTGACTCGGGAAAATGCAGGGCCTTTTCATTGCCATATGAGCATCCATCGTAGGAGCAGGGAGTTGGTCAATCGGCCACTCGAGTCTACTCCACAATTCAATGAGATCAGGACTAAGGTGACCATGGCCTCAGCTCCACATTCCGTGTAACCCAGGGGCGCTCGTGAAGGTATAATCAGTAAGTTCGCAGATTCCGAGAACATTGTTGATGTGGTTAATAATGAAGAGGAACACCTTAGAATAGTGGCAAATGGCCTCTGAAAATTTGCGAGGTGATGCAATTTGGGAGGGCTAGAAAGGCAAGGGAATATATAATGAAAGATAGGCCGCTCGGAATTACAGTAACCAGAGGGACCTGGGATGCGTATCCATAGCGCCCTGAAAACAGCAGGACAGGTAAATACGGTGGTTAAGAAAGGCTTATGAAATATTTGCGTTTATTTTCCGTTGAACATAAGAGCAGGGAGGTTATGATGAAGCTGCAGAAACACTGGTTAGGCAACGGCTGGATCCCTGTGTGCAGTTCTGGTCGCCGGACTACAGGAAGGATTTGATTGCAGTAGAGCGGGTGCAGTGGAGATTCCCCAGGATGTTGCCGGGGATGGAGTGTTTCGGCTATGAAGACAGGCTGATTGGCTTAGGGTTGTTTCCCTCAGAGCAGAGAAGGCTGAAGGGGGGCCTGATTCAGGTTTATTAAATCTATCTAATCCACCTATTCTGCATATTTTTGGGTTGTGGGAGGAAACCGCGGCACACGGAGGAAACCATCACAGTCCCGGGGACAACGTGCAAACGCCACGAGCTTGTCCAAGGCCAGAGTAGAATCCGGGTCCCTGGCGCTGTGAGGCTGCAGTGCTAGCCATTGTACCGCCCCAAATAACCGAACTCTTTGAGCAGGTTTTTGATCATTTGATCTAAATGCTCCTCTGAAATTCCTTTGGACATGTAATGATGCGAAAAGCTCAACATTAATTTAAATTGTTGCATTTGCTATTGTCCAGTGAGACCTGATAGTTTACTGAGTGAGTGAGTCTGTACACCAAGATATAAACAAGAAGCAGGATTTAAGGAATGACAGATCGATTCGTCAATCTTACATCTGTTATGAATGCAAGTTGCAATCGTAAACTGGTTTAACTGTGCAAGTGGACCTCACCTCTTGCTATTTTTGAGATGTTTTGTTACAATGTTTGTCACTCACTGTGTAACCTGAACTGCCCATGAGGACGCGCGCCCTGCTGAGCGGCAGCTGGAACTGCCAGTGTGGGGTTTTTGTACGGGTCCACTGTATCTCTGTAGCAGTGTGGGCTCCATGGCACAGAAATACAAGGCGCTGTCTGAGATCATTGTATTACTGATCGTTAGCTCGGTAGTCTTGTCTTTTTTATCAAACGTAGAAGAAAACCGATCATTGAGGTCGGTGTTCCTTTGCACAATCTGTCCAATAAGAAGAAACATATACTTTGGAGCTTTCCCGGGCTGCTGACTGTACCAGTACACATTAGGGTTAGCATCGCTTGTTTCCAAGGTGCAGGTTATTGTGGCATTCCTTTCCTCTGTAACCGTTATTTCAGATTCCTTTTGTTCCACGGTGTCCTGGTGGCTCCATTCTAACAGAAATAACAACAATAATGACAATCAGAGTTAGCATCGCATTCAGCAATACGATCACCAGCAAAATAATCTCTGTCATTTTACCAACAATAAAATCAGGGTTACGGCATTCAGGAAGAGAATGGAGTGTTACTGGGAAGGAAATACTGACTGAGAAGTGAGATAATGACGAGCAGCGAAGCGAGATGGTTCCTCATGATCCTTCCTGAGTTTGTGATTCTGCAATGAGAGACATCCTCTGTCAGAGACAGAAATACAGATCCCCGTCACACTGCACTGCTGAACCGGCCAATGAGAGGAATGATCCACCAGCAGCAATCTCTCCACAATTGGGTCAGAGTGAGAGCAGCAACCGGAAGCAGTGGGCGGGGATACCGCAGTCTGAATATTGAGTGACGTGTGCGGTGACTCTCAGCTGTACACGGAACTGATGGAGCGGAAATAGCGACGGTTGAATCTTCACTGCACCGTGACCATCCTGCACCTGCTCACTGTTCAAGTCACTGAGAAGAAATATATTGGAAAGGACATGACGGACTAGAATCTAGAATCTTCGAGTCAGGGATGAGGCTACACGATCTATATTGCCCGAGACACTTTGAAATGGTTATCTTATTCTTCTTTCAAAAATAGCATTTTCTACATAGCCAGGTAATTGCCTTTACATTTCCTTCTTAAAGTTATTGTTGAATTTTCTTCCTTTTTTTAGACACCTCTTCTGTAGTTCAGCAAATCGCAGTATACATAATGAATGGAACTTTCCTGGGCTTTATTTCTCCCCGATCTTTGTACTATCCAAGGATCTGCTTGAAACAGCTCCGTTTCATCTTCATTGACAGATCCACTCACATTTCAGCAACTCAGTACAGTCTCTCCTTTACTTTCTTTGACCTAAGGAGAGGTGGCCTTGTGGCGTCATCGGCAGCTTCCGTGCCTCTGGCTCCTTAGTCGTAGAGCTTTACGGCAAAGAAGAGGCCCTTTGACACATCATGTTTGCCTTGGCCATTAAGTAACGATCTAGTCTAAACCAATTTCTGACAATTGACCCGGAGCCTTGCATGCAATGCCGTTTCAAATCATCATCTAAACGCTTCTTTATTGTTATGAGAGTTTCCGCCTGGACCAGCCTTATGGGCAATGAGTTCCAGGTTCTCACCGCGCTCAAATTCCCTCTAAACCTTCTGCTTCATACCTTGAATCTATGCCCCTTCATTGTTGACCCTTCTGCTCATGGAAAGGTTTTTTTTAACCCCTCGATTAGGTCCTCTTCAGTATTCTCTGCTTTAAGGACAATATCCCAGCTATCTAGCCTCTCCTCAGAGCTGAAACATTCCTGCCCAGAAAACCTCCTGATTAATCTCTTCTGCACCCTCTCTGCTATAATCACATCCTTTCCGTAAGGTGGCGAGCAGATGTGCACAAAATACTCCAGCTGAGGACTAACCAGCATTTTATACGGCTCCATAATTACCTCCCTGCTCTTATATTCCATGTCTCAGCTAATAAAGGCAAGTATCCTGTATGTCTTCTTCACCACCTTATCTACTTGTCCAGTTGCCTGCGGGGATCTGTGGGCATGAACACCACGGTCCTGTACTTCTTGGCGTCCTGCCATTCATTGTGTGTTTTCTTGCAAACTTCGTCCTCCCAAAATGCATCAGTGTTAAATTCCGTTTGCCACTGTTCTGCCCATCTGGCCCTTCCGTCAATATCATCCTGCAATCTATACCATTCCTCCTCGCTATTTAGCACACCGACGATTTTCATGCTGTGTGCGAACGACGGTTGGGTATAGCTCAGGAGATTGGAAAGCCAGAAGGGTCTGGATTCCTGTTCCAGCTCTGGAGTGGTTGCGGCCTGCCTCCTAGTGAAGTTGCAATGGATTGGACCTACCTTCCGACAGATAGCGCCAGAGAAAGAAGTAACGAGAAGAATCCAGATTTGGATAGTCAGTTCTCATTCCTGACATCGATGTTTTCACATACAAATCAATGACCTTAAATCCATTCAGAAACCCCCATTGTGAACCGGATTGGACAGAATCCTCCAGCAGATGGCGCAAAGTCCAGGCATGATAGTTAGAAAGTCACATGAGACCAAAGCCAGTCGTATATTCAGTGATGTCACAGTGGGCCTGGCTCCCGTGCTGCCACATCGTGTCTGGGTGGGACATTGAGCTCAACAGAGCCCGAGTTCCCTTGCTTCTCTCAATCACTGAGAGATTCAGTCAGACATGTTTCTAATAATACTGGCGGGGCTCTTGCATATTAAGTACTGGATGATGCACCATGGGACCCGTGCTCTCTGGTTGTGACTTCTAAAGAAATAAAATGAATTTAAATGGATTCTGACCCTTCTTTTCTGATATGAAAGAGTAAACGCAAATCACGAACAGGCCTCACTCATTGCAGCATATCCATGGAAGTGTTACTAAAATGCCTGCTCTCGGATAACTGCACAGGCTACACACTTTCAGAATCACCCGGCATGTTTTTGTACAGCGCTGAATGGCCTTGAGTTCACTGTGCCTCACTGCACAGAGATAGGTGGCGGCGTCTGTCACTCGAACGTCACTAACATTCAGAGAGCTGTGTTACTCTGCTGAAATGAACCGAGCTGTGATCCGGCCCTGATCGCTGCTCCCGCTCGCCGGGTGCTGCATGGTTCCATCCGGGTATTGTCTGTACCATTGGAGGATATTTCCTGCTACTGTGGTGGAACAGGCCAAGGATGCAATGTCTCCCTCGGGAACCACCATTGACTCTGGAGACTGCGATAACTCGTCACTGCCAGCGGCATCTGAGATGTAAAATAACATGAATAATTTAATATCACACAGACGGCGAGAATATGATATAGCACAATCAACTACAACATGACATAACAATATATACAATAAAGGAAACTGTACGTCCCTATAACATGACATGTCTGATGTGTGACATATTCCTGCCAGATATAGTGATTACACTCACACGGAGAGAAGAGTAAGAAATTCAGGGAGATAATCACTAAAGTGAAGCTCAGCTTCATGTTGGATCCTATCGATCTCTGTTCAGTAGCTCTCGGTAGTGTTCAGGACCAGAGACAATACCGCGGAGGCAGCGCTGTTGTCCATCAAACTGAGTCTAACACCAACTGCACCGTGCCCGCCCGAGCCGGGTCTCAGGGGCTTGTGATCACAAAGTGAAGCTGTGAAGGAGATTCAGCATTGGATGGGGTGTGGGTCAAAGAATGCGCATGCGCAGAGCACCGCCTATGTGGAGTCAGACTGAGGACACGTGTGATGTTTTCCTGCAGATTGAGTTACGTAAGTCTGTAAACTGAGTGACGTCAGTGGGACTGGTTGAAGAGTCAAAAATATCTTTCCCGGAGCTGATCTGAACAGCCAGCCCTGAGTTTTAGAGAATTAACAGCTGATCAGAAATAGCAAGGCTGGATTACCCTGGAGACTGGTTTGATGACGGATCTGTCGGTCGGATCGGATTCTGCGGTGTATTTTTACTGCCGCTGCTGGTAACAGGTGGGTTAGTTTCATTCGAGGTTAATGTGGTCCCCTCCCCCGCCCGGTGTGGGTTTGTGTGGCTGACATCGCCGCTGCTCGATGGCTCCACATCATGTCTGCATCTGCCCGAGATTCTGTCGAAACTCCAACAGACAGGAGCTCTAAGACACAGTGCAAAATACGGGACTGTTGTCCACCATGAACTCAGTCTGTGAGTCCTGCTCCTGAGTAACTATTCAGAGCCACTTTCTCTATCCAGAGATGGAGGGAGGTTTGGCTGCCTGAGCGGTGCTGTTGCTGTTTTGTTTTTTGCCTCACTGCTTGTCTGCTGACATGAGTAACATAGCACAAGTGAAAGACTGAAACTTTCTCCTGAACACCACACGGACTGCAGCGGTTCAAGAAGGCAGCGTCAAAGGTTAAACTAAAAGCAACTACATCTTCTGTCTTAACATCAGGCAGCAGTAGCCGAGAAACAGAATTCACATCACTCAGATCAGAAATACATGCTGAAACAGGAAATAATCATATGTTTAAAATTCCGATTGAAACCATGATTTCAAATGCGATGAAATGTGTTTGTTCCACAATTACTTTCCGAAATGCCCCGCCTGCACCAGCCCCATACAACCCAGATGGCCGCATTGTCGCCGTCTGATTTGTAAAGGTTGAAATTCGAAGCAACACCTTCTATTCCGCACCATCAAGAATCGGTTGTCTTTCTCAGCATTTTCTCACTTCACTTTCTTGCGTCTCCAATGATGGTTTAAGACCTGTAGGTGGGGAACTGCCCGTCAGTGAATGGGAACAATCCGAGCTGGGATACAATCAGTACCTTATAAGAAGAATCGCTGCATATTTCCAGACGGGGTTAGGGATGGGTTTACTGGTCTGGTTATTGTAGGACGGGAACACATGTTTGTGAATTGTGTCAGAAAAACAATAAACAGACACTCGAAAGGAGAATTAATATTCGAGGGACTCTGACCTTGGCGTTTGTTATAAAGTCTGCAACCACTGCCTCATGAAATGTGCTAATTTTCTACAAATGTCTGTGAACCAATAAAATACACCAGTCATCCAGACTCTGTGTATCGACTTTGATCAAAGGGTCCTAGAAGGGGAGAACTGAGATGGAGAAAGGTTCACACAATAATTCAGACAGAAATGGAAAGATCATAAACAGACTAAATGTGAGTTAACGAACCATAAATTAACTTGTGAAATTCATTTCAGTACAAATGCAAGTTATAAACTAACGAATATAAGTATTCAGTTCCTGCTCACTTGTTCGTATTGAGTGTTGTGTTTGATTTTGATGTTGTATTAATGAGCCTGTGACCCTCACAGGCTGAGTAGTTGTGTCCGTCTACCATTGTGAGAGCGCCCTCTGCTGCGAAATAACTGGAACTCCCAGTGCGAGTTCATGTACGGGACCCGCTATAACTCTGCAGCAGTGTGGGCTCCATCGCGCAGAAATATACGGCACTGTCGGAGAGATCAGCTCCGGCGATATTTAAAGGAACCGTTTGGTTTTCTTTGTGTAAAACAGCCGAGAACCTGGCTGGGAAATCTGGAGACTTATCTGAACTGCCCGTGCTATATATTTTCATTACATTCCTCGGAGGATCCCCGCAACACTGAATGTACCAGAACAGAGTGTTAAAAACAGCTGTCGAGTATCTACAGTCCAGGTTAATGCTCTGTCCTTCCAGAACCGTTATCTCAGATCGATCCTGGGACACTGATTCTTCACCATTTGTTCCTGGAACAAAACACAAAATGTACTCAGTATCTGGGAGTAAAGATAACACACAGAACACATGGTGAACATTTAAACATCGACTCACCGGGAAGCATGGCCATTATTATCAGTAACCAACATGGGGAACACATGGTGTCTGGATTAGAGTTCGACAGAAATAAATCCGATTTGAAATTTGTTCTGGTATTAAAGCAGAAATTCAGATCAGGAGAATCTTCACTGACTGGGAGACTGAGGGGCGTTTCCCAGCGACATGATTGGCTGGTCTGTCGACCCTGATGACAGTTGGGCGCCAATCAGTGTTAGTCCTGGACGAATAATATCTTCTGATTCTCTCCTTCTCCCTGTCTTTCTCTGTCCCTCCATCTCTGTCTTTGTCTCAAGGTCTGCCCCGCCCTATCGCTCGGTCTCTATATATCTGTTTCCCCTTCCTCTGTTTCTGACCCTCTCTCACACACTTCCTCTGCCTCTTTCTTCCCTTTTCCTTGAAGTTCAGACTGGAGAAAACCCAATTCGTCCAACTTCCTCATTTCAAGGAGTTCATCAAAGTGTTCAGTTAATAGGAGCAGCTGAAAAAGGTAAAATATAATAGCCACAGCTCAGGATTAGGATAAACATGGCATCAGTTACATTTAGATCCCAAAATAATACAGGATATTTGTGTGAATTATGGCCATATTAACATATTTTCGATGTATTGGTATTTTAGAGTCAGGATCTCATCGAGATCTCCGTGATTTCATATTGTTTAAAACCAGCATCCTTAAACAATGTGACTGAGATATCACACTAAACAACGGTATTCGGCAGGATTTAAAGAAAATCTGGAATTAGCTCCATGTATAACTTTATAATCATTGAAATAAATTGCAATAATAAAAATATGAACCAAAAATAATGTTACGTCATTATACATCAACATCCTTCAGTAATTTGAGAATTCGATAATTTTCCAGGAAAGCGCCATATACCTCAGATCGCCACCAGATGGAGCTCGCTCACCATGTTTTTCTGTTCACTGCACTCGGTATAGGAGAGACAACATGGTGTTTGTGCGACGAGTCTCGTCATCCAAGGCGTCAAATGGATCCCGGAAATGATTGTTTCCTCATTGCTTTCACACTTTTTAAAGATTTACCTGAATATTTACCATTTGATCTCCTTCTGACTGTTTGAGGGTCTGTAATGCACTCCCAGTAGCATGAGAGCGCCTTTATTGGCCCTACACTCAATCGGTGTGTCGTCAATTGGTCATCTTCCAACATATCATCCCTTGTCATTTCTGTAATTGATTATCTAACCAATTTAGCCACCCCACCCTTTTTATACCCTGTCTATCTCTGTCTGAAAACCCTGACAGGAGGAATATTGAACTGCCATTCGGTCCCTCTCTATCTGTTTCTGCAGTAACTATTAATTCATACTCTTATCGGTGCCCTAAACTGGCCTATTTTGTTTACTGTGCTCACCATATTGAATTATATCCCCATTGCCACTGTCAAATCTTCCTTTTTATTTTCTATCAATGGATTCCTTTGTTGTCCAGACGCACCCAATGATTTTCCACCTTCCAGGCCCATTCTTGATTATTCCACATCTGAATTTACCAATCAGTTCCCACCCTCCTGCCAAAGCAGTTTACCCCTTCCCAGCAGCACTCGACAAACGCCCGACAGGAAACCACTTTACCGCCACCTCTGAGTCAGTTCTGCCAGTCGGGCAGCACATTCTCGGGGATGTTGACGGTGGACTCTGCAAAATGAGCGTATGTTTCAGTGAAAATTGTTATTTTGGAACTCGAGGCTGTCAGTGGGGAGGTGGTGACTTCGTGGCATTATCACTGGGTAAATAAATCAGAAATCCTTGTTTGAATCTCACCATGGCGGGTGTTGGAATTTAAATCATTCAGGTTTGTTATTGTAAAAAATACAGTTCTACAGGAGACTGCAGATCCACAGCAATGTGATTGACCCTTTTTCACAAATACTTTCATTGGGATTTTTAACATTTAGTAACAAGATGTATGCACAACATGAGACAGAGCCATTGGTAAGAATACAAAAGAAGAAACAAAGCAACAGCAACGTCATAAACATCTGTAAAACAGGTCGTCACTTTCACTGTGAACCAGGTTCTGTGCTCACATTCCCTTTTGTACATTTATATTTACAATCAAAGTCAGAACTTTTAACTTTATATTTACGCTCATTTTGAACGGCGAAGTGGGGAGCGGGTGGGGGGGGGGGGGGGGTGGTGTAGAAGTCCTGTTCCCCCATTGAGTTTTCGAGGGAGGCTCGGATGGTCCATCTCCTCGGTTTTCCATGTGTGTGTGTTGGGAGGTACTCAACAGGACAGACACAAACGATACTGTAACTGGCTTAGAGGAAATGCCAGAGACTTAACTGAACCAACTTTGAGATAGAAAAAACGGTCTTCCTGATGGATAAACAGGAAAAGCCAGTGTGGGAATCCAGGCTCAAAGTTGATTTACAATTACCCCTCCTTTCTTCTACATGAACGGTATTTAGGCTGCAGCATGTTACACACCAAAACACAAAGAGGTCAAATATAAGAAACACATAATTGTCAATTCTGAAACTCAACTCAAGCATTGAATAACGAAACAAATATTGTGTAAAGTCGGTTGCTTTGTTCTGTAGGATTTAAGAATGCTGCATTAATAATAGAAGAGAGCATTTCGCCGTTAGAGATTTGCTGAACAAATTCTTCAGTTCAATATAAATTCTTCTTCTGGCTTGTAAGTTTAAACATCTGTTTTAAAGAAATAGACGTGTTCTTTTAAGAAGTGACATGGCCTCTCAGCAAAGCTGAACCATGCAAAGCTGTTTCTGTGGTGTAGTGGTTACCACATTCGCTTTACACGCGAATGGTCCCCAGTTCGGAACCGGGCAGAAACATCTGGTGTTTCCAGTTTAGTCTGTTGCTGAATATTACCTCAATCTCGTAACTGATCTTCATCATCGAGGAATAGCACGAGTTTGGAACTTCTGTGGGCTAGTGGCGCAATGGATAATGCATCTGACTACGAATGAGGAGATTCCAGGTTCGACTCCTGGCTGGTTCGCAGTTCCTAGTGTTGGAGTCCCCTTTAGTTCAGTGGGTTGGACAGCTGGTTCCCGATGCAGAGCAAAGTGAGCAGGGCATCATCAATTCTCGTTTCAGCTCTGGTTATTTATGAAAGCCCTGCCCTCTCAATTTAACTTCAAGCAAAACATAACTGATCTCCAGTTCAGCAAAGTTCAATATCTGATCCTTTGATAAGTTGAGACATCAGTTTTAAAGAAACGGGTTCTTGCAATAAGTTACATGGCATTTCAGCGGAACCATTAGCAGCTTCAGCAACACATTGAGGTTCAACATTGCACAGGGCCACTGATTGCCACACTCCCAGCAGTTTATGTCGTGTAGTGGTTATCACATTCGTCTAACACGCGAAAGGTGAGTAGGAATGTCAGGATAGATAGGATGAATGCATGGCTCGAGAGATGATGCAAGAGGGAGGGATTCAAATTCCTGGGGCATTGGGACCGGTTCTGGGGGAGGTGGGACCAGTACAAACCGGACGGTCTGCACCTGGGCAGGACTGGAACTGATGTCCTGGGGGGGTGTTTTCTAGAGCTGTTGGGGAGGGTTTAAACTAATGTGGCAGGGGGATGGGAACCAATGCAGGAAGTTGGAAGGTAGTAAAACAGGGACAGAAGCAAAAGGAAGTAAGGGGAAAAGTGCAAGGCAGAGAAGACATAGTCAAAAATCTAACAGGGCGACAGTGACTGAGGGGAGCTCAGTGAATAGGCCCAGTAATAACAAAAGGAATAAAACTGGAGATGTAATTAGAACAGAGAACAGCACAGCACAGAACAGGCCCTTCATGTTGTGCCGAGCAATGATCACCCTACTCAAACCCACGTATCCACCCCATACCTGCAACCCAACAACACCCCCCTTAACCTTACTTTTTAGTACACTACGGGCAATTTAGCATGGCCAATCCACCTAACCCGCACATCTTTGGACTGTGGGAGGAAACCGGAGCGCCCGGAGGAAACCCACGCACACACGGGGAGGACGTGCAGACTCCGCACAGACAGTGACCCAGCCGGGAATCGAACCTGGGACCCTGGAGCTGTGAAGCATTTATGCTAACCACCATGCTACCGTGCTGCCCCAAACATGCAGCTTGACCAACGGAAAACCTCATCGAAGGGCTCGTCCGAGATTTGAACCCGGCACCTCTCGCAAATTCCAACAGCGACACGCCCAAAGCGAGAATCATACCCCTAGACCAACGAGCCCCAAAGATGTTAAGATTCAAAACAGAGGTAAAAAAAACCAACATAAGTGTACTTTACCTGAATGCTCGTAGTATTCGGAATAAAGTAAATGAGTTGATGGCACAAATCATCGTAAATGACTATGATTTAGTGCCCATTACTGAAACATGGTTAAAGGATGCTCACGACTGGGAGTTAAATATCCGAGGGTATCAAACTATTCGAATGACAGAGTGGATGGTAAGGGAGGTGGTGTTGCTCTATTATTTAAGGATGACATCCGGGCAATAGTATGGGATGACATCGGTGCTATGGAGGATATCCATTTGGGTGGAAATCAGGAATAATAAGGCGAAAAAGTCACTGATAGGAGTAGTCTATTGGCCACCAAATAGTAACGTTATGGTGGGGCAGGCAATAAACAAAGAAATAACTGATGCATGTAGAAATGGTACAGCAGTTATCATGGGGGATTTTAATCTACATGTCGATTGGTTTAACCAGGTCGGTCAAGGCAACCTTGAGGAGGAGTTTATAGAATGTATCCGCGATAGTTTCCTAGAACTGTATGTAATGGAACCTACGAGGGAACAAGCGGTCCTAGATCTTGTCCTGTGTAATGAGACAGGATTGGTTCATGATCTCATAGTTAGGGATCCTCTCGGAAGGAGCGATCACAATATGGTGGAATTTAAAATACAGATGGAGGGTGAGAAAGTAAAATCAAATACTAGTGTTTTGTGTTTAAACAAAGGAGAGTACAAGGGGATGAGAGAAGAACTAGCTAAGGTAGACTGGGAGCTAAGACTTTATGGTGGAACAGTTGAGGAACAGTGGAGAACCTTCCAAGCGATTTTTCACAGTGCTTAGCAAAGGTTTATACCAACAAAAAGGAAGGACGGTAGAAAGAGGGAAAATCGACCGTGGATATCTTAGGAAATAAGGGAGAGTATCAAATTGAAGGAAAAAGCATATAAAGTGGCAAAGATTGCTGGCAGATTAGAGGACTGGGAAATCTTTAGGGGGCAACAGAAAGCTACTAAAAAAGCTATAAAGAAGAGTAAGGTAGAGTATGAGAGTAAACTTGCTCAGAATATAAAAACAGACAGTAAAAGTTTTTACAAATATAGAAAACAAAAAAGATTGGCTAAGGTAAATATTGGTCCTTTAGAGGATGAGAAGGGAGTTTTAATAATGGGAAATGAAGAAATGGCTGAGGAACTGAACAGGTCTTCACAGTGGAAGACACAAATAACATGCCAGCGACTGATAGAAATGAGGCTATGACAAGGCTATGACCTTGAGAGGATTGTTATCACTAAGGAGGTAGTGATGGGCAAGCTAATGGGGCTAAAGGTAGACAAGTCTCCTGGCCCTGATGGAATGCATCCCAGAGTGCTAAAAGAGATGGCTAGGGAAATTGCAGATGCACTAGTGATAATGTACCGAAATTTAATGGACGCTGGGGTGTCTCTTGAGTAGCTCGCCGTGATCGTATAGTGGTTAGTACTCTGCGTTGTGGCTGCAGCAACCTCGGTTCGAATCCGAGTCACGGCATTGCGGGAATGGCAATGACCCGGCATTGGGAGCGCCAATATTTTAGCTGGGGCTGGTTTAGCTCACTCGGCTAAATCGCTGGCTTTTAAAGCAGACCAAGCAGGCCAGCAGCACGGTTCGATTCCCGTACCAATAGGGGAATGGGGAGGGGAGACAATGGGAGAGGAAGACTTATCAATGGAAGCAATGAAAATAAGTTGTGGTGAAGCGAGAAGAGTGCGAAGTTGTTGAGACTACTGTAAAATCCGCAAGGCTGCACCGTGCCGATTCGGAGGATGGGGGCTGTCCCTCGGCGTTGTGCTGAGCTACATGGGAACATTGCAGCAGGCCAAGATCGGACATGTGAGCAGGACAGTGAGTTCAAATAGCAAGCGACAGGAGAGTCTGCCACCTGTAACTGGCTTAGAGGAAATGCCAGAGACTTAACTGAACCAGCTTTGAGAAAGAAAAAACGGTGTTCCTGATGGAGAAACAGGAAAAGCCACTGAGGGAATCCAGGCTCAAAGTTGATTTGCAATTACCCCTCCTTTCTTCTACATGAACGGTATTTAAGCTGCAGCATGTTACACACCAAAACTGTGTGATGCTTCGATAAGTTGAGACATCAGTTTTAAAGAAACGGCTTCCTGCAATAAGTTAAATGGCCTCTCAGCTGAAAAAAATAGAAGCTGCAGCAACACATTGAGGTTGAACATTGCACACGTCAACTGTTTGCTATGCTCCCTGCAGTTTCTGTAGTGTAGTGGTTATCATATTCGCCTAACACGCGAAAAGTCCGCGGTCCGAAACCGGGCAGAAACGTCCCGTACTTCTCATTGTGTGTGACGAATGTTTGCACGAAATACGTTTGTTTCTCAATCTCGCACGTTCGAAGAAGTTCCCAGTTGGTCTCGCATAAGGTATTAAAATTCCTGCAACAAAGTCGGAAATACTGAATTTTCAAGACGCGGGGGGAATAAAATCCTTTCCTATTTTGCCAAAATTCGGATATTAGCAGTTTGTTCCACCACCACAGAATCTATTGGGTTTACAGATGCAGATGAACATATTTAATCACCATTTCAAACATGTATAAATGTACGATTAAAGCAACTTACTGCGGATGCGTCAATCGGAAACAAAATCAGAAAATTTATTTGCGCCGCAAAGAATTCATGTTGCTTGACCAAGGGAACACTCCATCGAAGGGCTCGCCCGGGATTTGAACCCCCGACCTCTCGCAAATTCCGACAGCAAGACACCCAAAGCGAGAATCATACCCCTAGACCAACCAGCCACGCAGATGCAGGCAAAGCATACTGTCATTGCCATCGAACGTCCATCTAACATCAGCGGAGAACGCCGAAAGTACTGCAACAACTCAGGGACTCAGGCGGCATTTGTCAAGTGGAAACAAGATTGAAACCCAAATCTGCGATGTAAGGACACGCAAAATGGGTGCAGCATTTACAGTGTGAAACTGCTGAACACACACTGAGTGTGAAAGCTGTATTGAGCCCAGTGGAAAGATGCGCTGCTGTTCCTCGAGTGTCTGTTGAGCTGTTTTGGAACATTTCACGACGCCGAGGTCCGGGAGGTCAGCGTTAAGATCCAGCTCTCCAGTCAGTTCAATTCTCCACTTTGGCTCTGTGGATTAGATGGGTCACGCCCCTGTGGTTAACACAGATCTGGAGCATCAATTTTATCCAAACGCACTCCAGCTCAGACACTGTCTCTCTCTCTCGAGCATCATCTGTGGGGAGCGAAACGACGTCAACATCCCGAGTCCTGAGAAATCTTTTTCAGAGTGGGCCAATGTAAATCAACCCCGCCGTCAGCATCGCAAACAATTCGTAATCTCTGACCTGGAGTAAAGAGCTTGTCCTGGATTTAAACCCACGACCACTCCCATAGGCATTGATTGAAAATCCCTAAACGAGAACCAGACCTCGAGACCAAAGAGCACAAATTTAAGACCGACATTCAGCAAAATATAACTTATGTTAATTTCGATATAATTTCTACATCTCAAGGCGTTATATGTTGAGACATCTGTTAATTTAAGAAACAGCTGTCGCTTGCACCAAGGGACCTGGCCTCTCACATAGACCATCAGAATCTGCGGCAAGACAGTGAGGTTGTACATTCCGCACGTCGATTGATTGCCAGCGGTTTCTGTGGTGTAGTGGCCATCACATTCGCCTCACACGCGAAAGGTTCCCGGTTGGAAACATCGAACATTTAGCATTTCGTGTGAGAAAAGTTTGCACAATTATTGGGCACAAAATAATTCTGTTTCCTGATTGTTGCCGGAATCTCGTGTGTTCCAGGACTATGAAATTTCGTCTCACATGTGCCACTGCACTGAATTGAACATTATGGCCCAAGCATTGAATTTTCGGCAGGCAATGAGAGGTGAAGAAGAGGATGCTTCAAACGGAAACAAAAACAGAAAATACTGGATAATAGGTGGGAAATGACGAAAGTGTCTCGGGCAGAAAGAAAAAGGGAATGTAAATGAGGCTAATCAAGGCTATGAAAGGTGCTGACGGCGCATCAAGCGGTCAGAATGTGTTAATGGCAGAACAAAGGTAAGCAGTGCGTCAGAGAACAATTACAAACGGATCTGATTGATGAAGTAGGATGGTATGGACTGGGGGGAGGGGGGCAATGCTGAGGGTAAAACATATCAATGGAAGGAATGATAAGTTGGGTCAAGGCGTTCCGGGAGTATGGAGGTGATGCGCTTCATGATCAGCCTCTCAAAGCACTTCATTACAATTGACGTCAGGGCCGCCTGCTCCAAAAACGAATTCAAATTGAATCCAATTCATGGCCCCCAGAAGAGAGACATACCAGATCCACGCATTCCACCTGACCTCACGCTCATCTTAGCAAAAAGGCGAGAAGCGATTTCCTCCCACAGTTCAAAGATGTGTAGGAAATCTGGATTGGCCTTGCTGAATTGGCCCTTAGCGCCCCTTCGTCTCAATTGGGCGAAGTCTGTTCCTGATCTGTGTGGGAATCCAACATAAAACATGTCGGGTCAACAGAAACTTCAGGGATTTTGCATCGAAAAATTGATTTCTATTAAAGTCTAAACCTGGCACCATGTGCTTCCCATGTCCCAACTGATAGTAATTCTCATGTTGCTCGGCGGTTATTGTACATAATAATAATAATCTGACTTCGGAAACTGTGAAGGTGGGTATGGGTGAATTAAGGGCTGCTGGGGCACTCGACAGCGGATTGTTGGTTACCTGCTCAAACCGAGCATAGAATGCATTACCTTCATCGGGAAGGTGTGCGCTGCTGCCAGAGATACAGTAAGACGTCTTACAACACCGGGTTAAAGTCCAACAGGTTTGTTTCAAACACGAGATTTCGGAGCGCAGCTCCTTCCTCAGGTGAATAACAAAACAGAATCATTTAACCTGGTGTTGTAAGACTTCTTACTGTGCTCACCCTTGTCCAACGCCGGCATCTCCACATCATGGCCAGAGATACTGCTCGACCCGGCCCGGTTATGTAGATCTTTGGGCTTTTTTTCTGAGGGATTCTTCTCCAGAGACCGCTGAGATAGGCCCATTGAAGATTTTAAGACCGATGTGGTTGGATTCTCAACTGAAAAGGTAACCAAAGGTTATCCGGGGTCGGTGAAATGTGAATCTGAGGTCATGTTCGCATCTGTCACGAACTTATTGAATGTTGAAGAAGGCTCAAGCGGATGAATAGCCAACTCCTGCTCAACATTCGTCTGTTGGCAGGTCCGTGAGGAGGCGTCACAATCTCCTGAGTTATCGAGGGAGACACAGCATCGTTGAGCTATTCCCCAGCTCAGCGCCATGAAGGATATTACAGCGATAGAGGCAATTCCATGCGGCAGTCGGTGCACGGTACGTGTTATCAGAACAGGAAAATCGCTTATTGTCACGAGTCGGCTTCAAATGAAATTACTCAGAAAATCTCCTAGTCGTCACATTTCGGCGCCTGTTCAGGGAGGCTGTTACGGGAATCGAACCGTGCTGCTGGCCTGTGTGGTCTGCTTTCAAAGCCAGCGATTTAGCCCTCTCCAAAACAGCCCCTAAAAACATATCATCCAGGAGTGGGACAAGAGTTCGTCCCTGGGTGGGATCGAACCACCAACCTTTCGGTTAACAGCCGAACACGCTAACCGATTGCGCCACGGAGACGACAACAGGATCACAACTCTGTGCATTTCAACAGTGACGGGCAATCCTCTGATTGCCAGGGACCGAATGAGAATGCTGGCAATATTGGTCCCCTGAGGCAGTGCGGAAAATATCTGGAAGGAGCGTACACATGGTCCCGCGGGCATGGACATTTGTGAGACGTGAAATCATCACAGGCCCGTGGATTTTACAGAACTCACTTGGACAGCACCACACTTTCGTTGAAACACGTCCCTTCTCTCGGAACCTCCATAACAGAAAGCAGGAAGTGTCAACATAGATTTGATGTATTTTCGATCAGAAAGTCGATGTTCCGCTGAAGACTACTGGGGGCTCAGACTCATTGGCATAAGGTCGACCTAAGTTAACGGTCCTGGAAGATTTTATTATCCCCACATCTGAGAACTTTCATTACTGCTGCTCGGAAGTGGATATTCCAAGCTTAAATTTACTGTGCATCGCGACATGCTGATTAATCTCACGAATCCGAAACGGCTCCTCTATTGACCAATACAAGGACAGAGACGGCAATGCAATTGTGGAGAAATAGACCGGAGTACTTTTCTGAATCCAGATCAAACCATCCTCCGGGACAAGGGCAGGAACGCAAATTTACTGGAATTGAAAATACTCTGAGGCTTTCGGACGTGGTTGTAGCTGCTTTGTGACACTGTGCTCATTGCACAGTAATAGACCGCTCCATCCTCCACACTGAGCGCGTTTATATTGAGGTAACCATTCTTTTTAGACTTGTTGGCAGCCGCCAGATATCGTCCTGAGATCTCCTCTTTCTTCATCGTCAATATGTTAATGATAACCAATCTCGGCGGCTGTGCCGGCTTTTGCTGATACCATAGCATGTGGTACATCGTCCGGTCTGCATATTCGCAATCTAACTGCACTGAACCCCCTTCTGATTTCTAACCTGTCCCGGTTTTAATGAAAGGTGATGGTGAAAGACGAACTTTGTTGTCCTGTCGACAAATGCCGCCTGACTGCCTGAAATGTTGCAGTACGTTTGGCGTTCTCCGCAGATGTTAGATTGATTTTCGATGGCAATGACAGTATGGTTTTGCTCTTTCCGTGAGGCTCGTTGGTCTAGGGGTATGATTCTCGCTTTGGGTTTGTCACTGTCGGAATTTGCGAGAGGTCCCGGGTTCAAATCCCGGGTAAGCGCTTCGATGAGGTTTTCCGTTGGTCAAGCTGCATGTTTCCTTCACTTCTTTGCAGCGTAGACGGCGGGATTTATTCACATTGGGTTTGCTTTGAGAAGCTGAGCTCAAACTGCATGGAACCAATACGTTCCCGAGAAGTTTGTCTATGGGTGGGCATTTACATTTCTATTGACTATTTCTGGTGGACTCAGACAGCTCTTTGTCCCTTTCATTTTATCAGTTCAACAACTTCAGACTGTGAACTCTCACTTCCCCCTCCACCACATGTTTTTTCCATCAACTTATCATCCCTTCCATTGATATGTTTTACCCTCAGCATTGCCCCCTCCCCCCAGCCCATACCATCCTACTTCAGCAATCAGATCCCTGTTTGTAATTGTTCTCTGACGCACTGCTTACCTTTGTTCTGCCATTAACACATTCTGACCGCTTGATGCGCCATCAGCACCTTTCATAGCCTTGATTAGCCTCATTTACATACCCTTTTTCTTTCTGCCCGAGACATTTTCGTCATTTCCCACCTATTGCTAGCCCTCTATCGAGACCCAATACAGCACTCCACCACCCCCACCCCCACCCCCCACCCACAATCGTCTGAATCTCCAATTCCAGTTCTCCAGCTTTGACTAAGAGTCCACTTGACTGGAAACGACAGCTGCCATTTCGCTCCCCAGAGGCTGTCAGACCTTCTGCGATTGTCCAGTATCTTCTATTTTTGTTTCCGTCTGAAGTCTCCGCAGTAAGTTGCATTTGTCATACATTTAGACATGTTTGACATGGTGATTAAATATGTTCATTTGTAAATCGCTGAAATTCTGTTGTGGATGAACTCACTGCTAATATCCGAGCTGTGCCAAGGTATGAAAATTCTTCACCTCTCATTGCCTGCCGAAAATTCAGTGCTTGGGCCTCAATGTTCAATTCAGTTTCGTGGCTCATGTGAGACGAAATCTCATAGTCCTGGAACACACGAGATTCCGGCAACATTCAGGAACAGAATTATTTTGTGACCAATAATTGTGCAAACTTTTCTCACACAAAATGCTAAATTTTCGATGTTTTGATCCGGGGACCTTGAGACGAATGCGATAGCCACTGCACTACAGAAACCGCTGGCCATCAATCGACGTGCAGAATGTACAACCTCACTGTGTTTTTTCCATCAACTTATCATCCCTTCCATTGATATGTTTTACCCTAAGCATTGCCCACCTCCCCCCAGCCCATACCATCCTACTTCAGCAATCTGATCCCTGTTTGTAATTGTTCTCTGACGCACTGCTTACCTTTGTTCTGCCATTAACACATTCTGACCGCTTGATGCGCCATCAGCACCTTTCATAGCCTTGATTAGCCTCATTTACATTCGCTTTTTCTTTCTGCCCGAGACATTTTCGTCATTTCCCACCTATTGCTAGCCCTCTATCGAGGCCCAATACAGCACTCCACCACCCCCCACCCCCTGCTGATGGTCTGTTTGAGAGGCCAGGTCCCTTGTTACAGACGACAGCTGTTTCTTAAATTAACAGATGTCTCAACATATAAAGCCGTGAGATGTAGAAATGATATCGAAATTAACATAAGATATATTTTGCATAAAGTCGGTCTTAAATTTGTGCTCTTTGGTCTCGAGGTCTGGTTCTCGTTTAAGGATTTTCAAGCAATGCCTATGGGAGTGGTCGTGGGTTTAAATCCAGGACAGGCTCTTTACTCCAGGTCAGAGATTATGAATTGTTTGCGCTGCTGACGGCGCGGTTGATTTACATTGGCCCACTCTGAAAAAAATTTCTCAGGGCTCGGGATGTTTATGTCGTTTCTCTCCCCACAGATGATGCTCCAGAGAGAGAGAGACAGTGTCTGAGCTGGAGTGCGTTTGGATAAAATTGATGCTCCAGATCTGTGTTAACCACAGGGGCGTGACCCATCTAATCCACAGAGCCAAAGTGGAGAATTGAACTGACTGGAGAGCTGGATCTTAACGCTGACCTCCCGGACCTCGGCGTCGTGAAATGATCCAAAGAGGCTCAACAGACACTCGAGGAACAGCAGCGCATCTTTCCACTGGGCTCAATACAGCTTTCACACTCAGTGTGTGTTCAGCAGTTTCACACTGTAATTTGTCAGCACGTGTTCCATAGCCTTGAATGTGAAGACGTGCCATGTGTTCAGCCAGGTACTATTTAATGGATGTGATGCACACTGCCTCTACCACCCTCCCACGTAGTTTACTCCAGATAGTCACCATCCTCTCAATAAATAAGATTTTCCTCAAATCCCCATAACCTCCTGCCCCTCACCTTGAACTTGTGTCCCCTCGCAACTGACCCTTCAACTAAGGGGAACAGCTGCTCCCTATCCACTCTGCCATGACCCTCGTAATCTTGTACACCCAAGACTATGCAACTTCTCTTCATAACATAAATGTTCCATCCCAGGCTACATAATGGTGAATCTCTTCTGCAACCCCTCCACTGCAATCACATCCTCTTATAATGTGGCGCCCAGAATTGCACACAGTACTCCAGCTGTGGCCTCACGACAGTTCTGTACAACTCCAACATGATCTCCCTGCTTTTAGAATCCATGCCTCTATTGTCCTGCGAGTAGGGACGGTGCGGTGGAACAGGAGTGGTACAGTGGTTAGCACTGCTGCCTCACAGCGCCAGGGACCCGGGTTCAGTTCCGGCCGTGAGTGTGCAGTTTGCACTTTCTCCCCATGTCTGCGAAGGTTTCCTCCGGCTGCTCAAGTTTTTTTTAAAGACCTTATTAGAGTTACAAAGCTAGAGCTCAGAATGTGGACAGGGGCAAATCCCTAATGCAGCTCCATGCCTGCTCCAAAAACCAATTCAAATTGAATCCAATTCATGGCCCCCAGAAGAGAGACATACCAGATCCACGCATTCCACCTGACCTCACGGTCATCTTAGCAAAAAGTCCGAGAAGCGATTTCCTCCCACAGTTCAAAGATGTGTAGGAAATCTGGATTGGCCTTGCTAAATTGCCCCTTAGCGCCCCTTCGTCTCAATTGGACGAAGTCTGTCCCTGATCTGCGTGGGAATCCAACATAAAACATGTCGTGTCAACAGAAACTTCAGGTATTTTCGATCGACAACTTGATATCTATTAAGGTCTAAACCTGGCACCATGTGCTTCCAATGTCCCAGACTGATAGTAATTCTCATGTTGTTCAGCGGTTATTGTACATAATAATAATCTTTATTAGGTCACAATTAGGCTTAACATTAAGACTGCAATGGAAGATACGTTGAAAATCCCTAGTCACCACATTCTGACGCCTGTTCGAGTACACAGAGGGAGAATTCAGAATGTCCAAATTACCTAACAGCATGTATTTTTGGGAATTGGGGAGGAAACCGGAACACCCTGAGGAAACCCATGCAGACAGTGGGAGAATGTGCAGGACTCCACACAGACAGTGACTCAAGCTGGGATCGAACCCGGGTTCCTGGAGCTGTGAGGCAGCAATGCAAACACTGAGCCACAGTGCCGCCCGTTAAGTACCTGGTACATTTAGTACCGCAGCAGATATTGATCCATTCTGCATTTCGTTACAGGAACGGGTAACGAGAAGACTTTGTCCTTGGACTCATCTGCGAGAGCAGGCCATGATTTCGTCCATCTTACCTCCTCATTCGAGTGCCTCCCTCTGCTGGTAGGTAGATATTCTGTTTTAAAGATACAATAAAATGTGCGGCATAATAGTCAATAATAAGATGATAAGGCCATTAGACATAGGAGCAGAATTCGACCACTTGGCCCATCGAGTGCGCTTCGCCATTCAATCATTCCTGATATTTTCAGCCAAAGCTCTCAAGATTTCCCAAACTATTCCTCTGTCGATCGACACAAGGACAGAAAAATGTCCGGTAAATAGACATGATTGCTTGCCTGAGCCCGGGATCAATTCCTTTTCGGAAAGGAACCTCAGTGATAGTGTAAACACTCACTCAGCGTTGTGTACGGGGCTTTAGGTTTTCTCGAACGCTGTTCCTCAGTGAGCAGTAATAGACCACCCTGTCCTCCGCATCGAATGCGCTTATACTGAGGTAACCGTTCTGTTTAGATTTGTCAGCAACCGCCAGATATCGTCCTGAACCCACATCTTTCTTCATTACTAAGGGGTTGGTGATAATCAATCTCGGTGGCTGTGCCGGTTTCTCCTGATATCATTGCATTTTGTACATGTTGGGGCCTTTATATTGGCAATTTAACTTCACCGAACCCCCTTCTGGGACAGTTATTGTCACAGCTGACTGGGCTACTGGATTACATATAGCCGGCCTGCGAAAGTGAAGGACTGAAATGAACAGATTGTTGTTCCTTTATAAAGTTAGAGTTTGTTCAATTAAGAGGTGCTTTTTAGCGTGGCTAGTCCACTTAGCCTGTACATCTAGGTTGTGGGAGTGAGAATGTTCAAACGCCACACGGGCAATGATCTGGGACCGGGATCGAACCCGTGTCCTCAGTGCAATGAGGCAGCAGTGCCAACCATTGCACCACCGTGCCGCCCTGAGTTTAAACAGAGTTGATATAAATCTACTTCTATCTGCGGCATTTTTTGGGACCTCTGATGCAGGCACTTCATAGACATTCCCGATCGTTAATTACACATAGCCTATGTGTATTAATATGCTAATCTGGTTTAATTAACACTGTAACTACTTACTGTGCCATAGCGCCGCCAGTATTATCACAACCATGTCTGGTTGAATCTCTCCCAGTGAACTGAACTGGACTGAGTCAGGGATTGTGCAGGAGAGAGGGAACTTAGTGCAGTGCAGGGAGAGGGTCTATTGTGACATCACTCGCCTATCGGCTTGGCCGACACCATCAGGTGAGTTTCTGACGCCCGTGCTTGAATTTGGCGCCCTCTGCTGCCGGATTCGGTTTACTCCGTGTTAGAATTCGGCTGTTGAGTGGATTCAGTGTTGACTGCAATGCATATCAGGGCGAGAAACCTGGACAGAAATCTAAATTTCAGCTGTTAATACACTATCTTTGTCACTGTAGGTGTTTCTAATCAAAAAATGATGCTTAATCTGTAGTTCTCGGTTCACACCATGGATGCGATGAAGTCGAAAGAATGCCAAGATTTTGGTGGACATGCGGAGGTTAGAACTCAGAATAATAGCAGTTTATTGTGGTTCTGACGAAGAAGGTACAAAAGGGGAACTGCTCTGAAAATCGCTTTTTTCAGAGACCAGATTGACTTTCATTAGGTTAAATGTCCTATAAAGAAGATAGGTGAATGATATTTCATGCTGCAAGCGTTTGCGAGACAATGAAACGTCTTTCAATGGATCAGCACCAAGGCACGGGCGGGATTTGAACCCGCGATTTTTGGTTTACGAAACCAACGCCTTTCCTCTTGGCCACCGAACCATATGCAATCAAGTGAGGTTGATTGCACTGTGAGTTGTTATCATTTGGAGTCTGGCGCAACAATTGATGAGAGAAGAAGAATCAATCGAACATTTCAAAAAGGATTGTCAGAACTTGAGAACGGAAAACCCCGCGGGATTTAAATGCAGGGTAAAAAGGGCAATAGAAAAAGTTATTTCAAATAGGCGCAGGCAGCGTCAGTTCAATCTGCCCCCACCCCTCCGACACTATATTGTTCTCAGTGAGTTGAGCAGGTGCAGGATGGTCACGGGATGCTGGATGCTCAACTGTCGCTATTTCCGCCCCATCACTTGTGACTGCAGCTGATAACCGCCGCACAATTTTCAGCTTTGAGTCTGCGGTGCCCCGGTCACAGTTTCCGTTTGATGGCCTCGCTCCAACACCATTGGGATATTCTAGACATTGCTGCCGCTGCTCGATTCCTGTCATTGGTTGGATCAGCAATGCAGTGGGACCAGAATCTGGATTGCTGCTCTGACAGATAATTGCCTGCGCTAAAGAGCGATTGATTCAGGAACTATCGCGGGGAACTGCCTCGTCACCCTCTTCGTTATCATCTCGCTACTCAGCATTTCCTTCACTGCAAAACCCCCATTCTCCCCTCACTGAGTAACCAGATATTATTGTTAATTAAATAATAATGAGTATGGTTCAGGTAACCGTTACGTTGGTCAATATGAGGCTGATTCTGAATTTTGAGATTATTATTGTTTTCTGTTCGTTTCTATCAGACTGGAGCCACCAAGACCCAGTGGAACATCTGGACGCTGAAATGAGGGTTGAAGAGGATACTGACGCCACACAGCAGTACAATCGATACTGACGATCCTGATACACAGTCAGCATCCGGGCAGCCTGCACGGTTCATATTCCGTCTGATTGGAGAGAATCTGCGTAGCAGCAAATGTAGAAGTGATCGCAATATGACACATATATAGAGAAATACCAGCACAAAAATATAGAGATCCCTATATGTGTCTGTGCCGTCAATCACATTATAGCAGAAAGGCAGTGGGTCCCAGAAACAAACCGACACCAAGAGGGGTAGGGGTATATGTGTGTGTGAGTGTGTGGTGGGGGGGGGGGGGGGGGGGGGGTGATATTCATCTCTCAAGATGGATGCGAGAGGGCGGTCAGAAAGACCATCGCCATTTATTATAATGTGAAAATGGAGCAAGACGGGTTATTGGATTGGATTTGTTTATTGTCACGTGTACCGAGGTACAGTGAAAAGTATTTTTCTGCAAGCAGCTCAACAGATCATTCAGTACATGGAAGAAAAGGGAATTAAACAAATTTCAAGAAAATACATGGGACTACATAATAGGGCATCACAAGATATACAATGTAACTACATATGCATTGGCATCGGTTGAAGCACACAGTCAGTCAATAAGAGAGTCATTTCGGAGTCTGGTGACAGTGGGGAAACTGCTAACCATCTCCACCTCGGCCCCGTTGATGCTGATAGGGGTGTCGACAGTACTTTGCTTCCTGAAGTCGATGACCAGCTCTTTAGTTTTGCTGGCATTGAGGGAGAGATTGTTGTCGTTACACCACTCCACTAGGTTCTCTATCTCCCTCCTGTATTCGGACTCGTCGTTATTCAAGATCCGGCCCACTCTGGTCGTATCGTCAGCCAACTTGTAGATGGAGTTGGAACCAAGTTTTGCCACGCAGTCGTGTGTGTACAGAGAGTAGAGTAGGGGGCTAAGTACCCAGCCTTGCGGGGCAACAGTTTTGAGGACTATTATGGAGGAGGTGTTGGTGTTCATTCTTACTGACTGTGGTCTGTTGGTCAGAAAGTCAAGGATCCAGTTGGGGTGGGGGTGCCAAGTCCTAGGTTTTGGAGCTTTGATATGAGCTTGGCTGTGATTATGGTGTTGAAGGCGGAGCTGTAGTCAATAAATAGGAGTCCTTGTTTTCGAGATGCTCTCGGGATGAGCGTCGGGCCAGGGAAATGGCGTCTGATGTGGACCGGTTGCGACGGTATGCAAAGTGAAGTGAGGCAAGGCATTCCGGAAGTATGGAGGTGATGTGCTTAATGATCAGGCTCTCTGACCTGCTTTCAAAGCCAGCGATTTAGCCCTGTCCTAAACAGATATCATCCAGGAGTGGAACATCAATTCGTCTCTGGGTGGGATCGAACCACCAACCTTTCGGTTAACAGCCGAACGCGCTAACCGATTGCGCCACGGAGACGACAACAGGATCGCAACTCTGTGCATTTCAACAGTGACGGCCAATCCTCTGATTGCCAGGGACCGAATGAGAATGCTGGCAATATTGGTCCCCTGAGGCAGTGCGGAAAATATCTGGAAGGAGCGTACACATGGTCCCGCGGGCATGGACATTTGTAAGACGTGGAATCATCACAGGCCCGTGGATTTTACAGAACTCACTTGGACAGCACCACACTTTCGTTGAAACACGTCCCTTATCTGGGAACCTCCATAACAGAAAGCAGGAAATGTCAACATAGATTTGATGTATTTTCGATCAGAAAGTCGATGTTCCGCTGAAGACTACTGGGGGGCTCAGACTCATTGGCATAAGGTCGACCTAAGTTAACGGTCCTGGAAGATTTTATTATCCCCACATCTGAGAACTTTCATTACTGCTGCTCGGAAGTGGATATTCCAAGCTTAAATTTACTGTGCATCGCGACATGCTGATTAATCTCACGAATCAGAAACGGCTCCTCTATTGACCAATACAAGGACATAGACGGCAATGCAATTGTGGAGAAATAGACCTGAATATTTTTCTGAATCCAGATCAAACCATCCTCCGGTACAAGGGCAGGAACGCAAATTTACTGGAATTGAAAATACTCGCTGAGGCTTTCGTACGTGGTTGCAGCTGCTTTGTGACACTCTGCTCATTGCACAGTAATAGACCGCCCCGTCCTCCACACTGAGCGCGTTTATATTGAGGTAACCATTCTTTTTAGACATGTTGGCAGCCGCCAGATATCGTCCTGAGATCTCCTCTTTCTTCATCGTCAATATGTTAATGATGACCAATCTCGGCGGCTGTGCCGATTTTGCTGATACCATAGCATGTGGTACATCGTCCGGTCTGTATATTCGCAATCTAACTGCACTGAACCCCCTTCTGATTTCTAACCTGTCCCGGTTTTAATGAAAGGTGATGGTGAAAGACGAACTTTGTTGTCCCGTCGACAAATACCGCCTGACTCCCTGAAATGTTGCAGCACTTTTGGCGTTCTCCGCAGATGTTAGATTGATTTTCGATGGCAATGACAGTATGCTTTGACTCTTTTTGCGGGGCTCGTTGGTCTAGGGGTATGATTCTCGCTTTGGGTGTGTCGTTGTCGGAATTTGCGAGAGGTCCCGGGTTCAAATCCCGGACGAGCCCTTCGATGAGGTTTGCCCGTTGGTCAAACCGCATGTTTTCTTCATTTCTTTGCGGCGTCGACGGCGGGATTCATTCACATTGTGTTTGCTTTGAGAAGCTGAGCTCAAGCTGCATGGAACCAATACGTTCCCGAGAAGCTTGTCTATGTGTGGGCATTCACATTTCTATTGACTAATTCTGGTGGACTCAGACAACAACTTCAGACTGTGAACTCTCACTTCCCCCTTCACCACATGTTTTTTCCATCAACTTATCATCCCTTCCATTGATATGTTTTACCCTCAGCATTGCCCCCCCCTAGCCAATACCATCCTACTTCAGCAATCTGATCCCTGTTTGTAATTGTTCTCTGACGCACTGCTTACCTTTGTTCTGCCATTAACACATTCTGACCGCTTGATGCGCCATCAGCACCTTTCATAGCCTTGATTAGCCTCATTTACATTCCCTTTTTCTTTCTGCCCGAGACATTTTTGTCATTTCCCACCTATTGCTAGCCCTCTATCGAGGCCCAATACAGCACTCCACCACCCCCACCCCCCACCCACAATCGTCTGAATATCCAGTTCCAGTTCTCCAGCTTTGACAAAGAGTCCACTTGACTGGAAACGACAGCTGCCATTTCGCTCCCCAGAGGCTGTCAGACCTGCTGAGATTATCCAGTATTTTCTGTTTTTGTTTCCGTTTGAAGCATCCGCAGTAAGTTGCATTTGTCATACATTTAGACATGTTTGAGATGGTGATTAAATATGTTCATTTGTAAATCGCTGAAATTCTGTTGTGGATGAACTAGCTGCTAATATCCGAGCTGTGCCAAGATATGAAAATTCTTCACCTCTCATTGCCTGCCGAAAATTCAGTGCTTGGGCCTTAATGTTCAATTCAGTGTAGTGGCTCGTGTGAGACGAAATTTCATAGTCCTGGAACACACGAGATTCCGGCAACATTCAGGAAATAGAATTATTTTGTGCCCAATAATTGTGCAAACTTTTCTCACACGAAATGCTAAATGCTCGGTGTTTCTGCCCGGTTTCGAACCGGGGACTTTTCGCGTGTGAGGCGAATGTGATAACCACTACACTACAGAAACAGCTGGCAATCAATGGACGTGCGGAATGTACAACCTCACTGTGTTGCTGCAGATTCTGATGCTCTGTCTGAGAAGCCAGGTCCCTTGTTGCAAGCCACACGTGTTTCTTAAATTAACAGATGTCTCAACATATAAAGCCGTGAGATGTAGAAATTATATCGAAATTAACATAAGTTATATTTTCCTGAATGTCGGTCTTAAATTTGTGCTCTTGGTCTCGAGGTCTGGTTCTCGTTTAGGGGTTTTCAAGCAATGCCGATGGGAGTGGTCGTGGGTTTAAATCCAGGACAGGCTCTTTACTCCAGGTCAGAGATTCCGAATTGTTTGCGATGCTGACGGCGGGGTTGATTTACATTGGCCCACTCTGAAAAAGATTTCTCAGGACTCGGAATGTTTACGTCGTTTCTCTCCCCACAGATGATGCTCGAGAGAGAGAGAGAGAGACAGTGTCTGAGCTGGAGTGCGTTTGGATATAATTGATGCTCCAGATCTGTGTTAACCACAGGGACGTGACCCATCTAATCCACAGAGCCAAAGTGGAGAATTGAACTGACTGGGGAGCTGGCACTTAACGCTGACCTCTCGGGCCTCGGTGTCGTGAACTGTTCCAAAGAAGCTCAACAGACACTCGAGGAACAGCAGCGCATCTTTCCACTGATCTCAATACAGCTTTCACACTCAGTGTCTGTTCAGTAGTTTCACACTGTAAATGCCGCACCCATTTTGTGTGTCCTTACATCGCAGATTTGGGTTTCAATCTTGTTTCCACATGTTCTTTGTGTCCGGGCGGTAGTTGTTGATCAATCTGCCATCGATAGCTCCTCCAGACACATCTTTTGTTTCTTTGTTTCTTCCATTGCGCTAACAGAAAGCTGGCACAGACACGGCGGCCGGAATGGCCTCATACTGTGGTGTCATCATTCTCTGATTTGATGCCATCCTAACTCTGTGGCCAGGGTCCCAAGGCCTCTTCTCATTTAATCTCTCCTGACTTTCCCCCTATTAGAGCCCTTTCCTGTTCTGTTTCCTCCCTCCGGTAATTCACTTGGTTAAGACGTACCACATTTCTAACCTGTCCCGGTTTTTATGAAAGGTGACGGTGAAAGACGAACTTGTTGTCCTGTCGACAAATGCTGCCTGACTACCTGAGATGTTGCAGTACGTTTGGCGTTCTCCGCAGATGTTAGATCGATTTTCGATGGTAATGACAGTATGGTGTGGCCTTTTTTTGCGGGGCTCGTTGGTCTAGGGGGTATGATTCTCGGTTTGGGTGTTTCGCTGTCGGAATTTGCGAGTGGTCCCGGGTTCAAATCCCGGATGAGCCCTTCGTTGAGGTTTTCCGTTGGTCAAGCCGCATGTTTTCTTCAATTCTTTGCGGCGTTGACGGCGGGATTCATCGCTGTCCAACCCATCGAACGAAAGGGGACGCCAAAACTCGGAACTGCGAGCCAGCAGACGAACTTGGAATCTCCTGATTCGTAGTCAGACTGCACAGCACAGCAGTTCCAAGCGTTTGCTAATCCTCGATGATGAAGACCAGTTACGAGATTGATGTAATATTTAGCAACAGACTAAAGTGGAAGCAGTAGATGTTTCTGCCCAGTTTCGAACCTGGGACCATGCGCGTGTAAAGCGAATGTGATAACCACTACACTACAGAAGCAGCTGGCAAAGCAGACTCCAACGGACCTGTGTCACCTTCAACTCAACTGCCTTGTTGCAGCATCGCATGGTTCGGCTGAGAGGCCATGTCACTTCTTATAAGAATACGTCTGTTTCTTCAAACCAGATGTCTAAACTTTCAAGCCAGAAGAAGGACCTATATTGAACTGAAGCATTTGTTCAGCAAATCTCTAACGGCGAAATGCTCTCTTCTATTATTAATGCAGCATTCTTAAATCCTACAGAAAAAAGCAACCGACTTTAAACAATATTTGTGTCCTTATTCAATGCGTGAGTTGAGTTTAAGAATTGATAATTCTGTGTTTTGAGTACACATTACTATAAGACATCCTTCAATCTTGCCTGTTGTATTTGCTGATCCCAACGGCATCTGCTCTGCATTGCAGAGACTAAATACCGACTCGGTGACCGCTTTGGAAAACACCTTCGCTCCATCGACAAGCTGGTGGCAGACTCTCCTGTCGCTTGCTATATCAACTCACTGTCCTGCTCTCATGTGCACATGTCCGATCTTGGCCTGCTGCAATGTTCCCATGTAGCTCAGCACAAAGCCGAGGAACAGCCCCCATCCTCCGAATAGGCACGGTACAGCCTTGCGGATTTTACAGTCGGCTCAACAACTTCGTACCGTGAAATCACTCTTCCCACTTCACCACATGTTTTTTCCATCAACGTATTTTCATTGCTTCCATTAATATGTCTTCCTCTCCCATTGTCTCCCCCTCCCCATTCCCCAAGCCAATCCCATCCCTCTTGGGAAATCCGCCCCTTGTTCCTCACTGTCCTCTGCCATTAACACATTCTAATCTTCTAATCGTCTCTATCAGCACCGTTCTTGACTTTGATTAGAAACATTTACATTCCCTTTTTCTTTCGACCCAACACATTTTTGTTATTCTCCACCCATCGCTGGCCGTCTGTCGAGGCCCAACGCTTCACGCTCCCCTCCCCCCCACCGCCAATCTAAACCTAACCAAAGATCCAGTTGTCCAGCTTCGACAAAGAGTCACCCAGACTCGAAACGACACTTGCCATCTCTCTCCACAGAGGCTGTCAGACCTGCTGAGACTGTCCTGAGACAAAACCTAGGACTTGGCTCTCCACTCTGATCCTTGACTTTCTCACCAACAGACCACAGTCAGTAAGAATGAACACCAACACCTCCTCCACAATAGTCCTCAATACCAGTGCCCCGCAAGGCTGCGTGCTTAGCCCCCTACTCTACTCCCTGTACACACACGACTGTGTGGCAAAACTTGGTTCCAACTCCATCTCCAAGTTTGATGACGATACGACCAGAGTGGGCCGGATCTCGAATAACGACGAATCCGAATACACGAGGGAGACAGAGAACCTAGTGGAGTGGTGTGACGCCAACAATCTCTCCCTCAATGCCAGCAAAACTAAAGAGCTGGTCATCGACTTCAGGAAGCAAAGTACTGTACAAACCCCAGTCAGCATCAACGGAGCCGAGGTGGAGATGGTGAGCAGTTTCAAATTCCTAGGGGTGCACATCACCAAAAATCTATCCTGGTCCACTCACGTCGACGCTATCACCAAGAAAGCACAACAGCGCCTATACTTCCTCAGGAAACTAAAGAAATTCGGCATGTCCACATTAACCCTTACCAACTTTTACAGATGGACTATAGAGAGCATCCTATCGGGCTGCATCACAGCCTGGTATGGCAACTGCTCGGCCCAGGACCGCAAGGAACTTCAGAGAGTCGTGAATCCCGCCCAGTCCATCACACAAACCTACCTCCAATCCATGGACTCCATCTACACTTCCCGCTGCCGGGGGAAAGCGGGCAGCATAATCAAGGATCCCTCCCACCCGGCTTACTCACTTTTTCAACTTCTTCCATCGGGCAGGAGATTCAGAAGTCTGAGAACACGCACGAACAGACTCAAAAACAGCTTCTTCCCCACTGTCACCAGACTCCTAAATGACCCTCTTATTGACTGACCTCATTAACACTACACCCTGTATGCTTCATCCGATGCCGGTGCTTATGTAGTTACATTGTGTACGTTGTGTTGCCCTATTATGTATTCTCATGTATTTTCTTGAATTCTGTTTAATTCCCTTTTCTTTCCATGTACTGAATGATCTGTTGAGCTGCTTGCAGAAAAATACTTTACACTGTACCTCGGTACATGTCACAATAAACAAATCCAATCCAATCCAATCCAGATGTTAGATCGACTTTCTTCCCCTGGCGTCTTGAATATTCCGCATTTCTGACTTTGTTGCAGGAATTTTAATGTCTCATGCGAGACCAAATCTCATGTTCCTCGAACGTGCGAGATTGAGGAAGAAAGGTATTTTGTGCAAACATTCGTCACACAAAATGAGAAGAACACGATGTTTCTGCACGGTTTCGAACCGGGGACTTTTCGCGTGTTAGGCGAATGTGACAACCACTTTGTGTTTTGGTGTGTAAAATGCTGCAGCCTAAATACCGTTCATGTAGAAGAAAGGAGGGGTAATTGTAAATCAACTTTGAGCCTGGATTCCCACACTGGCTTTTCCTGTTTCTCCATGAGGAAGACCGTTTTTTCTTTCCCAAAGCTGGTTCAGTTAAGTCTCTGGCATTTCCTCTAAGTCAGTTACAGTATCGTTTGTGTCTGTCCTTTTGAGTACACATTACTTTCAGACATCCTTCAATCTGGCCCGCTGCATTTGCTGATCCCAATGCCATCTACTCTGCATTGGAGAGACTAAATGCCAACTGGGTGACCGCATTGCAAAACACCTTCGCTCCATCGACAAACTGGTGGTAGACTCTCCTGTCGCTTGCTATTTGAACTCACTGTCCTGCTCTCATGTCCACATGTCCGGTCATGGCCTGCTGCTATGTTCCCATGTAGCTCAGCACAACGCCGAGGAGCAGCACCCCATCCTCCGAATAGGCACGGTACAGCCTTGCGGGTTTTACAGTACGGTCAACAACTTCGCACCGTGAAATCACTCTTCCCACTTCACCACATGTTTATTTCCATCAACCTATTTTCATTGCTTCCATTGATATGTCTTCCTCTCCCATTATCTCCCCCTCCCCATTCCCCAAGCCAATCGCATCCGTCTTGGGAAATCCGCCCCTTGTTCCTCATTGTCCTCTGCCATTAACACATTCTAATCGCCTCTATCAGCACCGTTCTTAACACTGATTAGAAACATTTACATTCCCTTTTTCTTTCAGCCCAACACATTCTTGTTATTCTCCACCCATCGCTGGCCGTCTGTCGCTCTCCCCCCACGCACCGCCAATCTAAACCTAACCAAAGATCCAGTTGTCCGGCTTCGACAAAGAGTCACCCAGACTCGAAACGACACTTGCCATCTCTCTCCACAGAGGCTGTCAGACCTGCTGAGACTGTCCTGTGTTTTCTGTTTTTGTTCCCCATTGACGCATACGCAGTAAGTTGCTTTTATCGTACATTTAGACATGTTTGAAATGGTGATTAAATATGTTCATCTGCATCCGATAGATTCTGTGGTGGATGAACAAACTGCTGATATCCGAATTGTGGCAAAATAGTAAAGGCTTTTCTTCCCCCGGCGTCTTGAAAAATCAGTATTTCTGACTTTGTTGCAGGAATGTTAATATCTCATGCGAGACCAAATCTCATGTTCCTCGAACGTGCGAGATTCAGGAAGAAATGTATTTAGTGCAAACATTCGTCACACAAAATCAGAAGCACGCCATGTTTCTGCCCGGTTTCGAACCGGGGACCTTTCGCGTGTTAGGCGAATGTGATAACCACTACACTACAGAAACAGCTGGGAGTATCATAATCAGTGGCCCTGTGCAATGTTGAACTTCAATATATTGTTGCAGCTTCTGACGGTTCCGCTGAGAGGCCATGTAACTTATTGGAAGAAGCCGTTTCTTTAAAACTGATGTCTCAACTCATCAAAGGATCATATATTGAACTTTGCTGAACTGGAGATAAGTTATGTTTTGCTTGAAGTTAAATTGAGAGGGCAGGGCTTTCATAAGTAACCACAGCTGAAACGAGAATTGATGATGCCCTGCTCACTTTGCTCTGCATCGGGAACCAGCTGTCCAACCCACTGAACTGAAGGGGATGCCAAAACTAGAAACTGCGAGCCAGCCAGGAGTCGAACCTGGAATCTCCTGATTCGTAGTTAAACGCGTTATCCATTGCGCCACTGGCCCACAGCAGTTATAGGCTTTTGTTATTCCTCGATGATGAAGACCAGTTACGAGATTAAGGTAATATTTTGCCACAGACTAAACTGGAAACACCAGATGTTTCTGCCCGGTTTCGAACCGGGGACCATTCACGTGCAAAGCGAATGTGATAACCACTACACTACAGAAACAGCTGGCAGCTCACACTCCAACGGACCTGTGTCACCTTCAACTCAACTGCCTTGTTGCAGCTTCGCATGGTTCGGCTGAGAGGCCATGTCACTTCTTACAAGAACACGTCTATTTCTTTAAAACAGATGTCTAAACTTACAAGCCAGTAGAAGAACCTATATTGAGGAAATGGCTGAGGAACTGAACAGGTTTTTTGGGTCGGTCTTCACAGTGGAAGACACAAATAACATGCCAGCGACTGATAGACATGAGGCTATGACAGGTGAGGACCTTGAGAGGATTGTTATCACTCAGGAGGGAGTGATGGGCAAGCTAATGGGGCTAAAGGTAGACAAGTCTCCTGGCCCTGATGGAATGCATCCCAGAGTGCTAAAAGAGATGGCTAGGGAAATTGCAGATGCACTAGTGATAATTTACCGAAATTCACTAGACTCTGGGGTGGTCCCTGTGGATTGGAAATTAGCAAACGTGACGCCACTGTTTAAAAAAGGAGGTAGGCAGAAAGCAGGAAATTATAGGCCAGTGAGTTTAACTTCGGTAATAGGGAAGATGCTGGAATCTATCATCAAGGAAGAAATTGCGAGGCATCTGGATAGAAATTGTCCCATTGGGCAGACGCAGCATGGGTTCGTTAAAGGCAGGTCATGCCTAACTAATTTAGTGGAATTTTTTGAGGACATTACCAGTGCAGTCGATAACGGGGAGCCGATGGATGTGGTATATCTGGATTTCCAGAAAGCCTTTGACAAGGTGCCACACAAAAGATTGCTGCATAAGATAAAGATGCATGGCATTAAGGGTAAAGTAGTAGCATGGATAGAGGATTGGTTAATTAATAGAAAGCAAAGAGTTGGGATAAATGGGTGTTTCTCTGGTTGGCAATTAGTAGCTAGTGGTGTCCCTCAGGGATCCGTGTTGGGCCCACAATTGTTCACAATTTACATTGATGATTTGGAGTTGGGGACCAAGGGCAATGTGTCCAAGTTTGCAGATGACACTAAGATGAGTGGTAAAGCGAAAAGTGCAGAGGATACTGGAAGTCTGCAGAGGGATTTGGATAGGTTAAGTGAATGGGCTCGGGTCTGGCAGACGGATACAATGTTGACAAATGTGAGGTTATCCATTTTGGTAGGAATAACAGCAAACGGGATTATTATTTAAACGATAAAATATTAAAGCATGCCGCTGTTCAGAGAGACTTGGGTGTGCTAGTGCATGAGTCACAGAAGGTTGGTTTACAAGTGCAACAGGTGATTAAGAAGGCAAATGGAATTTTGTCCTTCATTGCTAGAGGGATGGAGTTTAAGACTAGGGAGGTTATGTTGCAATTGTATAAGGTGTTAGTGCGGCCACACCTGGAGTATTGTGTTCAGTTTTGGTCTCCTTACTTGAGAAAGGACGTACTGGCGCTGGAGGGTGTGCAGAGGAGATTCACTAGGTTAATCCCAGAGCTGAAGGGGTTGGATTATGAGGAGAGGTTGAGTAGACTGGGACTGTATTCGTTGGAATTTAGAAGGATGAGGGGGGATCTTATAGAAACATTTAAAATTATGAAGGGAATAGATAGGATAGATGCGGGCAGGTTGTTTCCACTGGCGGGTGACAGCAGAACTAGGGGGCATAGCCTCAAAATAAGGGGAAGTAGATTTACGACTGAGTTTAGGAGGAACTTCTTCACCCAAAGGGTTGTGAATCTATGCAATTCCTTGCCCAGTGAAGCAGTTGAGGCTCCTTCATTACATGTTTTTAAGGTAAAGATAGATAGTTTTTTGAAGAATAAAGGGATTAAGGGTTATGGTGTTCGGGCCGGAAAGTGGAGCTGAGTCCACAAAAGATCAGCCATGATCTAATTGAATGGCGGAGCAGGCTCGAGGGGCCAGATGGCCTACTCCTGCTCCTAGTTCTTATGTTCTTATGTTCTTATGATCTGAAGAATTTGTTCAGCCAATCTCTAACGGCGAAATGCTCTCTTCTATTATTAATGCAGCATTCTGAAATCCTACAGAAAAAAGCAACCGACTTTACACATTATTTGTTCCGTTATTCAATGCTTGAATTGAGTTTAAGAATTGACAATTATGTGTTTCTTATATTTGACCTCTTTGTGTTTTGGTGTGTAAAATGCTGCAGCCTAAATACCGTTCATGTAGAAGAAAGGAGGGGTAATTGTAAATCAACTTGGAGCCTGGATTCCCACACTGGCTTTTCCTGTTTCTCCATCGGGAAGACCGTTTTTTCTTTCCCAAAGCTGGTTCAGTTAAGTCTCTGGCATTTCCTCTAAGTCTGTTACAGTATCGTTTGTGTCTGTCCTTTTGAGTACACATTACTTTCAGACATCCTTCAATCTGGCCTGTTGCATTTGCTGATCCCAATGCCATCTACTCTGCATTGGAGAGACTAAATGCCGACTGGGTGACCGCTTTGCAAAACACCTTCGCTCCATCGACAAACTGGTGGTAGACTCTCCTGTCGCTTGCTATTTGAACTCACTGTCCTGCTCTCATGTCCACATGTCCGATCATGGCCTGCTGCTATGTTCCCATGTAGCTCAGCACAACGCCGAGGAGCAGCACCCCATCCTCCGAATAGGCACGGTACAGCCTTGCGGATTTTACAGTACGGTCAACAACTTCGCACCGTGAAATCACTCTTCCCACTTCACCACATGTTTATTTCCATCAACCTATTTTCATTGCTTCCATTGATATGTCTTCCTCTCCCATTGTCTCCCCCTCCCCATTCCCCTAGCCAATCGCATCCGTCTTGGGAAATCCGCCCCTTGTTCCTCATTGTCCTCTGCCATTAACACATTCTAATCTTCTAATCGCCTCTATCAGCACCGTTCTTAACACTGATTAGAAACATTTACATTCCCTTTTTCTTTCAGCCCAACACATTCTTGTTATTCTCCACCCATCGCTGGCCGTCTGTCGCTCTCCCCCCACGCACCGCCAATCTAAACCTAACCAAAGATCCAGTTGTCCGGGTTCGACAAAGAGTCACCCAGACTCGAAACGACACTTGCCATCTCTCTCCACAGAGGCTGTCAGACCTGCTGAGACTGTCCTGTGGTTTCTGTTTTTGTTCCCCATTGACGCATACGCAGTAAGTTGCTTTTATCGTACATTTAGACATGTTTGAAATGGTGATTAAATATTTTGATCTGCATCCGATAGATTCTGTGGTGGATGAACAAACTGCTGATATCTGAATTGTGGCAAAATGTGGCTTTTCTTCCCCCGGCGTCTTGAATATTCAGTATTTCTGACTTTGTTGCAGGAATTTTAATATCTCACGCGAGACCAAATCTCATGTTCCTCGAACGTGCAAGATTGAGGAAGAAACGTATTTAGTGCAAACATTCGTCACACAAAATCAGAAGCACGCCATGTTTCTGCCCGGTTTCGAACCGGGGACCTTACGCGTATTAGGCGAATGTGATAACCACTACACTACAGAAACCGCTGTGCGTGGCATAATCAGTGGCCCTGTGCAATGTTGAACTTCAATGTATTGTTGCAGCTTCTAACGGTTCCGCTCAGTCCATGTAACTTATTGGAAGAAGCCGTTTCTTTAAAACTGATGTCTCAACTCATCAAAGGATCATATATTGAACTTTGCTGAACTGGAGATAAGTTATGTTTTGCTTGAAGTTAAATTGAGAGGGCAGGGCTTTCATAAGTAACCACAGCTGAAACGAGAATTGATGATGCCCTGCTCACTTTGCTCTGCATCGGGAACCAGCTGTCCAACCCACTGACCTAAAGGGGACGCCAAAACTAGGAACTGCGAGCCAGCCATGAGTCGAACCTGGAATCTCCTGATTCGGAGTCAGACGCGTTATCCATTGCGCCACTGGCCCACAGTAGTTATAGGCTTTTGTTATTCCTCGATGATGAAGACCGGTTACGAGATTGAGGTAATATTTTGCGACAGACTAAACTGGAAACACCAGATGTTTCTGCCCGGTTTCGAACCGGGGACCATTCGCGTGTAAAGCGAATGTGATGACCACTACACTACAGAAACAGCTGGCAGCTTACACTCCAACCGACCTGTGTCACCTTCAACTCAACTGCCTTGTTGCAGCTTCGCATGGTTCGGCTGAGAGGCCATGTCACTTCTTACAAGAACACGTCTATTTCTTTAAAACAGATGTCTAAACTTACAAGCCAGTAGAAGAACCTATATTGAACTGAAGAATTTGTTCAGCAAATCTCTAACGGCGAAATGCTCTCTTCTATTATTAATGCAGCATTCTGAAATCCTACAGAAAAAAGCAACCGACTTTACACAATATTTCTTCCGTTATTCAATGCTTGAGTTGAGTTTAAGAATTGACAATTATGTGTTTCTTATATTTGACCTCTTTGTGTTTTGGTGTGTAAAATGCTGCAGCCTAAATACCGTTCATGTAGAAGAAAGGAGGGGTAATTGTAAATCAACTTTGAGCCTGGATTCCCACACTGGCTTTTCCTGTTTCTCCATCAGGAAGACCGTTTTTTCTTTCCCAAAGCTGGTTCAGTTAAGTCTCTGGCATTTCCTCTAAGTCAGTTACAGTATCGTTTGTGTCTGTCCTTTTGAGTACACATTACTTTCAGACATCCTTCAATCTGGCCCGCTGCATTTGCTGATCCCAATGCCATCTACTCTGCATTGGAGAGACTAAATGCCGACTGGGTGACCGCTTGCAAAACACCTTCGCTCCATCGACAAACTGGTGGTAGACTCTCCTGTCGCTTGCTATTTGAACTCACTGTCCTGCTCTCATGTCCACATGTCCGATCTTGGCCTGCTGCAATGTTCCCATGTAGCTCAGCACAACGCCGAGGAGCAGCACCCCATCCTCCGAATAGGCACGGTAAAGCCTTGCGGATTTTACAGTACGGTCAACAACTTCGCACCGTGAAATCACTCTTCCCACTTCACCACATGTTTATTTCCATCAACCTATTTTCATTGCTTCCATTGATATGTCTTCCTCTCCCATTGTCTCCCCCTCCCCATTCCCCTAGCCAATCGCATCCGTCTTGGGAAATCCGCCCCTTGTTCCTCATTGTCCTCTGCCATTAACACATTCTAATCTTCTAATCGCCTCTATCAGCACCATTCTTAACACTGATTCGAAACATTTACATTCCCTTTTTCTTTCAGCCCAACACATTCTTGTTATTCTCCACCCATCGCTGGCCGTCTGTCGCTCTCCCCCCACGCACCGCCAATCTAAACCTAACCAAAGATCCAGTTGTCCGGCTTCGACAAAGAGTCACCCAGACTCGAAACGACACTTGCCATCTCTCTCCACAGAGGCTGTCAGACCTGCTGAGACTGTCCTGTGGTTTCTGTTTTTGTTCCCCATTGACGCAAACGCAGTAAGTTGCTTTTATCGTACATTTAGACATGTTTGAAATGGTGATTAAATATTTTGATCTGCATCCGATAGATTCTGTGGTGGATGAACAAACTGCTGATATCCGAATTGTGGCAAAATGTGGCTTTTCTGCCGCCGGCGTCTTGAATATTCAGTATTTCTGACTTTGTTGCAGGAATTTTAATATCTCACGCGAGACCAAATCTCATGTTCCTCGAACGGGCAAGATTGAGGAAGAAACGTATTTAGTGCAAACATTGGTCACATAAAATCAGAAGCACGCCATGTTTCTGCCCGGTTTCGAACCGGGGACCTTACGCGTATTAGGCGAATGTGATAACCACTAGACTACAGAAACCGCTGTGCGTGTCATAATCAGTGGCCCTGTGCAATGTTGAACTTCAATGTATTGTTGCAGCTTCTAACGGTTCCGCTCAGGCCATGTAACTTATTGGAAGAAGCCGTTTCTTTAAAACTGATGTCTCAACTCATCAAAGGATCATATATTGAACTTTGCTGAACTGGAGATAAGTTATGTTTTGCTTGAAGTTAAATTGAGAGGGCAGGGCTTTCATAAGTAACCACAGCTGAAACGAGAATTGATGATGCCCTGCTCACTTTGCTCTGCATCGGGAACCAGCTGTCCAACCCACTGAACTAAAGGGGACGCCAAAACTAGGAACTGCGAGCGAGCCAAACTTGGAATCTCCTGATTCGGAGTCAGACGCGTTATCCATTGCGCCACTGGCCCACAGCAGTTATAGGCTTTTGTTATTCCTCGATGATGAAGACCAGTTACGAGATTGAGGTAATATTTTGCGACAGACTAAACTGGAAACACCAGATGTTTCTGCCCGGTTTCGAACCGGGGACCATTCGCGTGTAAAGCGAATGTGATAACCACTACACTACAGAAACAGCTGGCAGCTCACATTCCAACCGACCTGTGTCACCTTCAACTCAACTGCCTTGTTGCAGCTTCGCATGGTTCGGCTGAGAGGCCATGTCACTTCTTACAAGAACACGTCTATTTCTTTAAAACAGATGTCTAAACTTACAAGCCAGTAGAAGAACCTATATTGAACTGAAGAATTTGTTCAGCAAATCTCTAACGGCGAACTGCTCTCTTCTGTTATTAATGCAGCATTCTGAAATCCTACAGAAAAAAGCAACCGACTTTACACAATATTTGTTCCGTTATTCAATGCTTGAGTTGAGTTTAAGAATTGACAATTATGTGTTTCTTATATTTGACCTCTTTGTGTTTTGGTGTGTAAAATGCTGCAGCCTAAATACCGTTCATGTAGAAGAAAGGAGGGGTAATTGTAAATCAACTTTGAGCCTGGATTCCCACATTAGCTTTTCCTATTTCTCCATCAGGAAGACCGTTTTTTCTTTCCCAAAGCTGGTTCAGTTAAGTCTCTGGCATTTCCTCTAAGTCAGTTACAGTATCGTTTGTGTCTGTCCTTTTGAGTACACATTACTTTCAGACATCCTTCAATCTGGCCCGCTGCATTTGCTGATCCCAATGCCATCTACTCTGCATTGGAGAGACTAAATGCCGACTGGGTGACCGCTTTGCAAAACACCTTCGCTCCATCGACAAACTGGTGGTAGACTCTCCTGTCGCTTGCTATTTGAACTCACTGTCCTGCTCTCATGTCCACATGTCCGATCATGGCCTGCTGCTATGTTCCCATGTAGCTCAGCACAACGCCGAGGAGCAGCACCCCATCCTCCGAATAGGCACGGTACAGCCTTGCGGATTTTACAGTACGGTGAACAACTTCGCACCGTGAAATCACTCTTCCCACTTCACCACATGTTTATTTCCATCAACCTATTTTCATTGCTTCCATTGATATGTCTTCCTCTCCCATTGTCTCCCCCTCCCCATTCCCCTAGCCAATCGCATCCGTCTTGGGAAATCCGCTCCTTGTTCCGCATTGTCCTCTGCCATTAACACGTTCTAATCTTCTAATCGCCTCTATCAGCACCGTTCTGAACACTGATTAGAAACATTTACCTTCCCTTTTTCTTTCAGCACAACACATTCTTGTTATTCTCCACCCATCGCTGGTCGTCTGTCGCTCTCCCCCACGCACCGCCAATCTAAACCTAACCAAAGATCCAGTTGTCCGGCTTCGACAAAGAGTCACCCAGACTCGAAACGACACTTGCCATCTCTCTCCACAGAGGCTGTCAGACCTGCTGAGACTGTCCTGTGTTTTCTGTTTTTGTTCCCCATTGACGCATACGCAGTAAATTGCTTTTATCGTACATTTAGACATGTTTGAAATGGTGATTAAATATGTTGATCTGCATCCGATAGATTCTGTGGTGGATGAACAAACTGCTGATATCCGAATTGTGGCAAAATATTTGTTAAAAATTTTCTTCCCCCGGCGTCTTGAAAATTCAGTATTTCTGACTGTGTTGCAGCAATTTTAATATCTCATGCGAGACCAAATCTCACGTTCCTCGAACGTGCAAGATGAAAATCGCTTATTTTCACGAGGAGGGTTCAAATGAAGTTACTGTGAAAAGCCCCTAGTCGCCACATTCCGGCGCCTGTTCGGGGAGGATGTTACGGGAATCGAACCGTGCTGCTGGTTTGCCTTGGTCTGCTTTCAAAGCCAGGGATTAGCCCTGTGAGCTAAACAGCCCTTTAGCTTACAGGGTTAATCGCTCAGATTGAGGAAGAAACGTATTTAGTGCAAACATTCGCCACACAAAATCAGAAGCACGCCATGTTTCTGCCCGGTTTCGGACCGGGGACCTTTCGCGTGTTAGGCGAATGTGATAACCACTACACTACAGAAACCGCTGAGAGCATCACAATCAGTGGCCCTGTGCAATGTTGAACTTCAATGTATTGTTGCAGCTTCCAACGGTTCCGCTGAGAGGCCATGTAACTTATTGGAAGGAGCCGTTTCTTTGAAACTGATGTCTCAACTCATCAAAGGATCATATATTGAACTTTGATGAACTGGAGATAAGTTATGTTTTGCTTGAAGTTAAATTGAGAGGGCAGGGCTTTCATAAGTAACCACAGCTGATACGAGAATTGATGATGCCCTGCTCACTTTGCTCTGCATCGGGAACCAGCTGTCCAACCCACTGAACTAAAGGGGACGCCAAAACTAGGAACTGCGAGCTAGCCAGGAGTCGAACCTGGAATCTCCTAATTCGTCGTCAGACGCGTTATCCATTGCGCCACTGGCCCACAGCAGTCATAAGCTTTTGGTATTCGTCGATGATGAAGACCAGTTACGAGATTGAGGTCACATTTTGCGACAGACTAAACTGGAAACACCAGATGTTTCTGCACGGTTTTGAACCGGGGACCATTCGCGTGTCAAGCGAATGTGATAACCACTACACTACAGAAACAGCTGGCAGCGCAGACTCCAACGGACCTGTGTCACCTTCAACTCACCTGCCTTGTTGCAGCTTCGCATGGTTCGGCTGAGAGGCCATGTCACTTCTAACAAGAACACGTCTATTTCTTTAAAACAGATGTCTAAATTTACAAGCCAGTAGAAGAACCTATATTGAACTGAAGAATTTGTTCAGAAAACTCTAACGGCGAAATGCTCTCTTCTATTATTAATGCAGCATTCTGAAATCCTACAGAAAATAGCAACCGACTTTACACAATATTTGTTCCGTTATTCAATGCTTGAGTTGAGTTTAAGAATTGACAATTATGTGTTTCTTATATTTGACCTCTTTGTGTTTTGGTGTGGAAAATGCTGCAGCCTAAATACCGTCCATGTAGCAGAAAGGAGTTGAAATAGCAAGCGACAGGAGAGTCTTCCACCAGCTTGTCGATGGAGCGAAGGTGTTTTGCACAGCGGTAACCGAGTCGGTATTTAGTCTCTCCAATGCAGAGTAGATGCCGTTGGGATCAGCAAATGCAACAGGCCAGATTGAAGGATGTCTTGTAGTAATGTGTACTCAAAAGGACAGACACAAACGATACTGTAACTGACTTAGAGGAAATGCCAGAGAGTTAACTGATCCACCTTTTGGAAAGTAAAAACGGTCTTCCTGATGGAGAAACAGGAAAAGCCAGTGTGGGAATCCAGGCTCAATGTTGATTTGCAATTACCCCTCCTTTCTTCTACATGAACGGTATTTAGGCTGCAGCATGTTACACACCAAAACACAAAGAGGTCAAATATAAGAAACACATAATTGTCAATTCTTAAGAAGCGACATGGCCTCTCAGCCGAACTATGCGAAGCTGCAACAAGGCAGCTGACTTGAAGGTGACACAGGTCCGTTGGCTTCTGTGTTGCCAGCTGTTTCTGTAGTGTAGTGGTTATCACATTTTCTTTACACGCGAATGGTCGCCGGTTCGAAACTGGGCAGAAACATCTGGTCCTTCCAGTTTAGTCTATATGTTGCTAAATATTACCTCAGTCTCGTAACTGGTCTTCATCATCGAGGAATAGCAAAAACTTGGAACTTCGGTGGGCCAGTGGCGCAATGGATAATGCGTCTGGTTACGAATCGGGAGATTCTGGGTTCGACTCCTGGCTGGCTTGCAGTTCTGAGTTTTGGCGTCCTCTTTAGTTCAGTGGGTTGGACAGCTGGTTCTTGATGCAGAGCAAATTCAGCAGGACATCATCAATTCTCGTATCAGCTGTGGTTACTCATAAAAGCCCTGCCCTCTCTCTGTAACTTCAAGCAAAACATAACTTATCTTCAGTTCAGCAAAGTTCAATACCTGATGCTTTCATAAGTTGAGAGATCAGTTTTAAAGAAACGGCTTCTTGCAATAAGTTACATGGCCACTCCGCGGAACCATTAGAAGCTGCAGCAACACATTGAGGTTGAACATTACACACGTCCACTGATGGCGAAGCTCCCACCGGTTTCTGTAGTGTAGTGGTTATCACATTCGCCTAACACGCGAAAGGTCCACGGTGGTTAGGAAACATCCCGCGCTTTTCATTTCGTGTGACGAATGGTTTTACAAAATACGTTTGTTCCTCAATCTCGCACGTTCGAGGAACATGAGATTTGGTCTCGCATAAGGTATTGCAATTCCTGCAACAAAGTCAGAAATGCTGAATTTTCCAGACGCCAGGGGAAGCAAAGCCTTTCCTAATTTGCCACAATTCGGATATTAGCAGTTTGTTCATCCACCACAGAATCTATTGTGTTGACAGATGCAGATGAACATATTTAATCACCATTTCACACATGTCTAAATGTACGATAAAAGCAACTTACTGCGGATGCGTCGATGGGAAACAAAAACAAAAAATTCAGGACAGTCTCAGCTGGTCTGGCAGTCCCTGTGGAGAGAGATGGCAGCTGACGTTTCGAGTCTGGCTTACTCTTTGTCAAAGCTGGAGAACGGGCAACAGGGTCAGATTCAGACTCTTGTGGCTGGGGCGGGGCTGACGTGACGCATTGGTCCTCGGTAGAGTGTCAGCGATGGTGGCAAATGACGAAAATGTGTTGGACAGAAAGGAAAAGGGAATGTAATTGAGGCTAATCAGGGCTAAGAAAGGTGCTGATAGAGGCGCATTAAGAGGTCAGAATGTGTTCATGGTAGAACAAAAGTAAGCAGCGAGGCAGAGGAAAATGAGATTAAAATCGCTTATTGTCACTAGTGGGCTTCAAATAAAGTTACTGTCGCCACATTCCGGCGCCTGTTGGGGGAGGCTGGTACTGGCCTATCGTGGTCCGCTTTCAAAGCCAGCGATTTCGCACTGTGCTAATCCAGCCCCTGCAATAGAGATCAGATTGCTCAAGTGGGATCGGATGGGCTGGATGGAGGGGCAATGGTGAGGGCAAAACATATCGTTGGAATTAATGAAAATAAGTTGATGGAAATAAACAGGTGGTTAAGGGGGTAGAGAGAGTTCAGAGTCTAAGGTTGTTGAACCGAATGTTAAGTCGGGAAGGCCTAATGTCGGGACATGCCTAATCAGAGGATGAGGAGCTATTCCCCCAGTTTCTGCTGGGTTTCTGTGGAACATTGCAGCAGGCCAGGGTCGAAATGAAGACATACATAATAAATAAATACGTGAATGTAAATGGGGAATTGGGAATGTTTCACTGTCAAAATAAATATTGGGTAAAAATAGACTAGCGATTCAAGAAGGCAATTCACCATCACCGTCCCAATAGCAAATAGCTGTGGGCAATAAATGCTGGAGCAGCCAGGGGTGTTCACATCCCCGAATGAATGAAATGGAACAGACAGAGAGCTGCCGGAATCCACCAGAATAGAGATAAGTGAATGTCCACTCATAGACAAGCGTTTCGAAAATGTTTCGATTTTCTCGGGAATGTATTGGTTCCCTGCAGTTTGAGCTCAGCTTCTCAAAGCAAACCCAATGTGAATGAATCCCGCCGTCTACGCCGCAAAGAAATGAAGAAAACATGCGGTATGACCATCGGAAAACCTCATCGAAGGGCTCACCCGGGATTTGAACCCGAGACCTCTCGCAAATTCCTACAGCGAGACACCCAAAGCGAGAATCATATCCGTAGACCAACGAACCCCTCGAAAGTAAACGCAGCATACTGTCATTGCCATCGAAAGTCGATCTAACATCTGAGGAGAAAGCGGAAAATACTGGAACAGCTCAGGGAGTCAGGCGGCATTTCTCGACAGGACAACAAAGTTCGTCTTTCACCATCACCTTTCATTAAAACCGGGACAGGTTAGAAATGTAGTACGTCTTAACCAAGTGAACTCCCGGAGGGAGGAAACAGAACAACAGGAAAGGGCTCTAACAGGGGGCAAGTCAGGAGAGATTAAATGGGAAAAGGCCTTGGCTTCCCTGGCCACAGAGTGAGATCCGCATCGAATCAGAGAATGATTAGAAGGGACACTCAATTGATGTGCTAAAACATATTGATTTTGGTGGTATATATCACTAGTAATTGTTTCTAAAAGCAGCAAACAAAATCTTCCCGATTACATGAAAAATTAGACAGTGAGAGATGAATTTAATTTATTATGATGAATTTTATTTACTGTGTTGCGATATGTTTACATCCGTACTTCCACCAAGAATCAACGGAACCTTTCAAAGGAGAATTGTGAAGGGAAGCATCATGGCTAATGTGAGGTGTGAAAGGCGATTGGGACAGCGTTTTCAAATAGACACAGGAAAACTGAATCCTCATTCCGTTCCCTCAATCTCTGTGATTCATGAGCGTTCATGTCACTCCCTCACTGTTTGTTCTCAGTCACTTGAGCAGTGAGCAGGTGCAGGATGGTCACAGGCCTCTGGAGATTGAACCGTCGCTATTTCCGCTCCAGCAGTTGATCCGCCGCACAGTTTGATCAGTTTAGAGTCTGCGGTGTCCACGACCACAGCTTCCGTTTGCTGCTCTCGATATGAACCGATTGTGCTGGTGGATACATCGCTGCCTCTGGCCCCTTCCTATCACTACTTCTGTAAACAATGCAGTGGTGCAGGAATCTGTATGGCTGCGTCAGCAGATCATTTCCTGCATTGAATAAACACGGAAGAACATTAGTTGTTGATCTAAAGTGCAACCACAAATGCTGTGTCTGATTCTATCATATAAACATATAAAGTAGATGGAATGAGATAGGAACTCAGAAGTATATATAATTTACATGAGTCAAAGAGGACAAAGAATTCAGGGATCGAATGCGAAAATTTGGGAACACGATGCTGATGATGTTACAGAGTTAAAGGATCCAGGATTTATCAACAACGACGCAGGCATTAGAAAAGATACAGCAAGTGTAAATATGTACATATCGCTGTTGGGAATGCTGTTCAAACACATGGATGGTTCTGTTACTCTTCTTTCATTTGGTATTAACCTCACAGACAGAGTGTGGGAGGGATTGGGAAAGATGAAGCAGGGATGAAATACAATAATCCTGAGCAGAGACTTCAGCAACTGGAGCAAGTGCACGAGAAACGTTGCCGGGAACAGAATCCATCAATCAGCTTAAGAAAGAAGTGGATAAATATCGGACCAGTAACTAGAAATTTAAAAATGATGAAATCTATGGAACAAGCAGATAATTAATCAGTGGATAACTCCTTAAGCGAGACAATACAACATAATGGACCGAATTTCCTCTCTTTGGGCTGTAAAACACTATGATTGTAAGATAATCAATGGCTCTGCTCAGTCAGGCAGGAAACAGAGCACTGACTATCTGAATCAATGTAACCTGGTGTTACACACAGGAAGCAGAGAGGTTTGGAATCAGTGACGGTTCAAGTGGTCTATGGATTGAGAAACAGCCAATCGCTCAGTGGCACCGTGAGTAACGCCAGGTAACGACATCCCATAATAGTCCAATCGGTGACAATGTGGCCCCTCAGTCTCACATTGAGGGGGGGGGGGCAAGTCCCAGTCTGGAAATCAGACCCGGATTGATCCGCCTTTTGTCCACTTTCATCATCGTGACCAGGAATCCCAGGAAAGAGCTGTTTCCAGCTGGAACTATGAAGCTGCTGATATTGGGTGGGTTTATTTTCTTATCTGATGCATTGTTTTAACAATCACATAACACCGTGTGTTTATGTGGGTTTTATTTTGTTCCCAGCTGTTCAGTGTGAGGATCAGAGCTCCCACCCTGAGCAGGCGGTGTCTCGGGAAGGGGATCGGGCTGAACTGAATTGCTGGCACTCCATTGGTTCTGGCTATTTCGTAGTCTGGGACAGACAGACACTGATAGGGGCTCCCACATTTATCGCCTCCATTTACCGGGGGACTAAGACCAAAGGACGCTACACCCTGTCCTTTGACAGAACAAATAAGTCCAATACCATCTGTATAGATGAGAGCGCGGTCCAGGACTCCGGAATGTATCTCTGTGTGAAGCAGACACAGTGCCACACAGAGCGGATCCGGCTGGACAATATCTTGTTCACTGTCGGGTCTCCGCTGCCCCGTTAACCTTTCCCCAAACCAGAACCTTTAGAGATGCGCGTGATGATCATAAATGTTACTTTCCCATGTTCAAACTTCTATCTGGACAATCTTCCAACACAAGGGCAGCACGGTAGCGTTCTCAACCTTAGGAATAACCTCTGTTATAGCTGTTACAGGAGATATAGAGGAACAGGGCAGGTTAAGTAATGTTCTCTATTTAATTGTCCCAAACTACAAAGTTAAGACACAGGCAGAAAATCTGACTCTTCTTTCTCTTTCAAATACTTAGCTTGACGTGCAAGAGAAAGATAGATAATGAATGATGCAGATAGATAGAAAAATTGATAGATGGTTAGATAGTCATGGGAACACAGACAGACAAATAGAATGGTAGATAGATTCAGTAAGAAGTTCCGAAACAAAGCTGTTGGACTTCAACCTCGTGTGGTAAAACCTCTTACCGTCCCACCCCAGTCCGGCATCTTCACATCATGATAGATAGACTGTTAGATTAGCCTATTCTGCCTATATACTCAAGCACTTTATCTATTTCTCCTTGGACATATCGTGATGTTAATTTTATTTCTGTTTTAACAGCTGTTCCTTGTCACTCAGAGACATTTCAGATATCGATATCTCGGGTAACACAATGTCAGACTATCTCGCTTCATCACAACGCTACTTCCACTACAAATGACTGGTGCCGGAAGTTCTCCAATCAAGCTCCCGAGTATCTGGTCTCCACACTAGGAGGTTAAAGAGTTCAGGGAAGGTTTAAAGTATCACTGGACCTTGAGAAAGGCTCCACCACTCTCAGTGTTAACACAGTTGAGCTGACAGACTGTGCGGTGTATTACAATGCAGTGAGACACTGTGTAACAAAGAGTTGAGAGCCCTGTACCCTGCTCACTCGATATGGGGACTGCAGAGACATGTAGTGAATGGGCTTTAGAAGTGAGTGTGATACAAGCAAAATCGATTAAAAGGTTCTTCCTTATGGACTTAAAACATATGCTTTATTGTTCCTAATAATCTAATTGGCAGATAATCCTCAGTAGAAACACGTAAATCATTGGATGATACATTGGCTTACTGGAATTTGGTTACCATCATTGTTTAATGTTTAGGGAACCTTCAAGCCTTCCATTGTTCCGAAATTAACGTTCCAAATTTATCAGTTGTGGATATATCAGTTTATTTCGTTAAGCTATTTATGCAAATAACAAGTACTTTACAAATGACGTAGGCACGCCAGAAGATTGAGGCAAATGAGCTCGCGTCAATCCGAAATAGCAAGTGTAGCAAAAGCAGTGTGATGGAAAATGCCTCAGATGCGGTAATAAAGACATCAAAGTAATAAACCCCGTAATAAGTTGCCACAATAAAATCTCCCCAATATTCGAGGATAAATCGAGAATCGCTGCTTGACAGAGAATATTCCACTAGATGGCGCGCTAGGACAGTATCTGTGTCCAAAATTTACAGAGGCGTCAGTTCACCGCCGTCTCAGCTGACAGCTGAGAATACAGGAAATGTCTATGCTTCGTGTCATTTCCCGGTAAACGATATGTATTTAGGGCAAGAGCCTATGTATGAATTACAGAAGCTCTGGTACAGAGCACGTTTCTGGGCCTGAGGCTCTGGAATCCAGCCCCACTTCAGGACTTTCTGGATCGCAGTCTGGTTAAACCGATTGATGATCAGCTTGTAAATTCTTCCAAGATGCCCATTGACAGGTCGTAAGAGCTGGAGAGTTTTTCTAGTCAACCAAAATGCAGGAGGCAATTGAAATAACTGCAGTCAAACATAATCATGGGTCAATCTAATGGAAGGCAATGGTCAACCAGCGCCACCTGAGGTGATGGTACCTGGAGGATGAGGAGGATGACAGTGGAGACTTAGACAGTGAACAGAATAAATTGTTTTATTCCAATATCACTGGGTGGTCTGACTAAGAGATTTAACAGGTTTCAAATCAATGTGATTCCTCAATATATCATAGAGAGAGAGAGAAAGGGATGTCCACCAAATCGTCACAGAATGTTCTGGTTACTATTTGCAAGAAGGTCAAAGTGCCAGGAAAATACCTAGGCTCTCAAATCCCTTCGCTCAAGCATTAGGATGACAACACTTTCTGTCGGAGAACTAAACATTCCCAATGACCTCCCTGTTAATAATATCGCCGACATCACAACACCGACTTCAGTGGGAATGAACTTCCTGAGGTTGAAAAGTGCTTTCGGACATCCGGAGTCGGTAAATGGTGTGACATCAGTAAAAGTCCTTCTTTGGTTTACCGAGGAATAATTTACTCCAGGGGTTAAAATAATTGTCCTCCTTTTTCCATGAAGATCATTAATTTGTTATTAATTCCCTTTTCTTTATTCCTGTCTCCTTTTCCCGGATTGGATTAATGAGTGGTCACCACGTTCTGGGATTTTCCAGGATTCTATCTCCAGCCTGTTCAGAGGTTCCTTCCTCTCAACAGGACACCGGCAGTCCGTCAGGAACAAGAATCCTGGAGTTTACCGAGGAGACGGTGCATCCCACAGGGAATGCTGCACTGTCAGAGTTCCTGGCCTCTGGATAATATGTTAAATTGAGGACACCGCCTTCCTCCGGAATGTGTCTCTGTGCGAAGCTAACACAGTGAGACATATAACAATGGAGGCATCTATATCTCACGGCAGCCATTTCCAAAAAAATGAGCAGGAGAAATGCCCTGTCCAATATCCATCCACCAATCACAATTACTGTAACAGCGAGGCTATTAAATATTACTGTATGGAATGATATGCTCTGTCCAATTGGCTGCAAGGTTTTCCACATTGTATTATAACAGTGACGGTGAAACACTTTGCAACCTGAAGCTCTATAAATATTCTAACGTGCATTCACGAAACTGGCCCCTTCCATTGCTTTATTTTCGCATTAAATTTATTAGTGCTAAAAGTGTATGTTCGAATTGAAAAGTTGAGATATCACCTCGATTTCAGGCTCCATTACAGATTCGCCGCTGATGACAGCGTTTGCCTCACGCTCTGTTATGCTGAATGGCACTTTGACAGTTTTTGTACAGGTTCAGCCCAGCTCTATGTCTCTGTGGGCCTCAGTGCGCAGTAATACACCGCGGAGTCTGTCAGCTCTGTTTTAGACACATTCAGCAGGACGGTGCGGATTGTATCATTGAGCTCCGCGGAAAAACGGTCCCCTGGGTATCTCTCTGTGTTCCCGGTGTATTTACTAATCTGCAGCAGGTACTCCATGGATCGACTGGGATACTGACGGTACCAGAATAGATAAAGATTGCTCGTGCTTGTAGCTGTATAATTACAGAATAACTGAACATCTTTTCCTTCACTCACTGTGACAGCAGCCGGTGTCTGAGAAACGGAATCTCCTCGACAATGTCCTGTAAGAACCCAGAGTGATTTTCAATTAAACAATGCGAATTCACTGAATCTATACCGCAGAATCGTCCCGTCATCCTGAACAATAGCCTCAGAGAGTGAACAGACAGCAGAACAGAATTATATATCATACAGCTTAGTGGCTGTAACGGGAAATTGTTTGGAAATTGTAAATCTTTTAAGTCCGGTCTTTCTAACGAGGTCCGGTCCTCAGCTTCAGTACTCTAACTGGAAGCGGAAAGTACTAACGATCTGTGGGTTTGACAGTCCGCTGTTTGTCAATGTCATTCACGAGGAGCAGAGAAGCTTCAATTTCAGCCCAACTCTTCCGCTCTCATTCCCTTGGGAAATGTGCCGACTTCCAGCAAACAGCGTTCTGTGCTGAGACCAGCAAGATCCGGATGACTTTTCGAAGTTGGGGTCAATCTATTTGTCCGACCACCCACACCCACCCCCTTGTATTGAGCGACCTGCCTGACAGAATGTCATGTATGGAAAAGCTGTGACAGAAAGAGTTGTGCAACTTGTGAACTTACCGGTTAAAAGAGCGGCCGCTGTGAGGAATAAATACACAGTAACAGGCGACATGTTTGCAGAGAGATCGTGGCAGCTTTGAACAGAAATGGTTGAGGCTGAAATTGTTTTCGTCAAGAGTTAAGAAGAGGTTGAGTCACATCCGAGTGCCTGGTGATTGGTACATTGCTCACAACGTCATCGGGTCACATCCAATTGCCTGTAAGCTATTTTTCTCTTCAATTCAACCAATGTTCTCACAGGGCATTGGTTCTCCAATTCATCCTATTGGCGAAGATCGAAAGCAACAAATTAAATTGATTAATCTCCATGCTAATCCTTAAATAGGTTAACAGGAATAGGCTTATTTATAATGTGAGGTGGGCAGTTGTTTCGCCCAGAGCTGGACAAAGGACATTCGAATGAATTTGGTGGGCATTGTTGTTAACAATGGCGTTTGGATGAGAACTCTGTATTTTGCGTCAACGTTCGGCCTTGCGAATATGATGATATACTGAGCCGTCAGCAACATAAATGTGCAGGCTAACTGGATTGGCCATTCGAAAACTGTCCCTTAGTGTCCAAAGATGTGCAGGTTCATAGATCATAAAATTTACAGAGCAGAAAGAGGCCATTCGGCCCATTGAGTCTGCGCCGGCTCCTGAAAAAAGCACCCTACCCAAGGCTAACACCTCCACCCTATCCCCATAACCCAGTAACGCCACCCAACACTAAGGGGAATTTTGGACCCTAAGGGCAATTTATCATGTCCAATCCACCTAACTTGCACATCTTTGGACTGTGGGAGGAAACCAGAGCACCCGGAGGAAAGCCACTCAGACACGGGGAGGATGTGCAGACCCCACACAGACAGTGAGCCAAGCCGGAATCGAACCTGGGACCCTGGAGCTGTGAAGACATTGTGCTATCCACAATGCTCCCGTGCAGGTCAAGTGGGGTTGCAGGATGAAGGCTGGATCTGGACCAAGGTAGGGTGCTCATTGAAAGGGTTGGTGCAGACGAGATGGGCAAAATGCCTGACCCAGCACTTCAGCCCAGCCTGACCCTCCCACTCCAGTCCAGCCTGACACTCCCACTGAAGTCCAGCCTGACACTCCCACTCCAATCCAGCCTGACCCTCTCACTCTAGTCCAGCCTGCCCCTCCCACTCCAATCCAGCCTGACCCTTCCACTCCAGTCCAGCCTGACCCTCCCACTCCAGTCCAGCCTGACCCCCCACTCCAGTCCAGCCTGACACTCCCACTCCAATCCAGCCTGCCCCTCCCACTCCAATCCAGCCTGCCCCTCCCACTCCAGTCCAGCCTGACCCCCCACTCCAGTCCAGCCTGCCCCTCCCACTCCAGTCCAGCCTGACCCCCCCACTCCAATCCAGCCTGCCCCTCCCACTCCAGTCCAGCCTGACCCTCCCCCACTCCAATCCAGCCTGACACCCCCCCCCCGCTCCAATCCAGCCTGCCCCTCCCACTCCAATCCAGCCTGACCCTCCCACTCCAGTCCAGCCTGACCCCCCCACTCCAATCCAGCCTGCCCCTCGCACTCCAATCCAGCCTGACCCTCCCACTCCAGTCCAGCCTGACCCTCCCCCACTCCAATCCAGCCTGACCCTCCCACTCCAATCCAGCCTGACCCTCCCACTCCAGTCCAGCCTGACCCCCCCACTCCAATCCAGCCTGCCCCTCCCACTCCAGTCCAGCCTAAACCATCCACTCCAATCCAGCCTGACCCTCCCACTCCAGTCCAGCCTGACCCCCCCCCCCCCACTCCAGTCCAGCCTGACCCTCCCAATCCAGTCCAGCCTGTCCCTCCCACTCCAACCCAGCCTGACCCTCCCACTCCAATCCAGCCTGACCCCCCCCCCCACTCCAATCCAGCCTGACCCTCCCACTCCAATCCAGCCGGACCCCCCCCCCACTCAACTCCAGCCTGACCCTCCATCTCCAGTCCAGCCTGACCCTCCCACTCCAGTCCAGCCTGACCCTCCCACTCCAACCCAGCCTGACCCTCCCACTCCAGTCCAGCCCGACCCACCCGCACCAACCCAGCCTGACCCCCCTCCCACTCCAGTCCAGCCTGACCCTCCCTCTCCAGACCAGCATGACCCACCCACTCCAGTCCAGCCTGACCCCCCACTCCAGTCCAGCCTGACTCTCCCACTCCAGTCCAGCCTGACCCCCCACTCCAGTCCAGCCTGACCCTCCCACTCCAGTCCAGCCTGACCCTCCCACTCCAGTCCAGCCTGACACCCACTCGAGTCCAGCCTGACCCTCCCACTCCAGTCCAGCCTGACCCCCCCCCCACTCCAGTCCAGCCTGACCCTCCCTCTCCAGTCCAGCCTGACCCTCCCACTCCAGTCCAGCCAGACCCTCCCACTCCAGTCCAGCCAGACCCTCCCACTCCAGTCCAGCCTGACCCTCCCACTCCAGTCCAGCCTGACCCTCCCACTCCAGTCCAGCCTGACCCTCCCACTCCAGTCCAGCCTGACCCTCCCATTCCATTCCAGCCTGACCCTCCCACTCCAGTCCAGCCTGACCCTCCCACTCCAGCCTGACCCTCCCACTCCAGTCCAGCCTGACCCTCCCCTCTCCAGTCCAGCCTGACCCTGCCTCTCCAGTCCAGCCTGACCCTCCCACTCCAGTCCAGCCTGGCCCTCCCACTCCAGTCCAGTCTGACCCTCCCTCTCCAATGCAGCCGGGCCCTCCCATTTCATTCCAGCCTGACCCTCCGCCGTCCGATCCCACTCGACACCTGAGCCTCCCATTCCCTCCTCTTTGTTCCTTCGGATGCCCCCTGGTCTGACCCGGCCCCATCTTGTGATCCGACGCACGTCCGGTCTGAGCAAACCCCCTCCCTTGCTGTTCGATCACGGCGCCCCCCCCCCACCCCCGTCCCCGTCCGATACCCCACCTTGTCTGTCCCACCTGCCTTTTTAATTGTCCCTTGAAACACTTCCCTTCCGCCTGGTAGTGCCGCACAAATCGGTGCTTCTTACCTCGCTGCACCTCAGCTGCCCCACACTGGACAGAGATAGTCAGCTTCTTGATTAATAAGGGAGCCAGGGTAATGCGGAGAAGGCAGGAGATTGGGTATGAGAAGAACATCAGCTGTGTTTGACCGGCGGAGCAAACGTGATGGGCCAAATGGCCTCATTCTGCCCCTATGTCTTATGGCCTTAGGTTCCAGAAATGGGACAGGTATTTTTAAGCGCACGTTGTAGTGATTGTAGCTGCCACCAGAGGGCAGTGGGAGACTGGGTGAGTATCTTTAGTGAAGAAAATGTGATGGAGGGAGCCAATGCGGAAACAGAAACATTATTTTAACACTGATATGAAACTTGAATCTTTAAAAAAGTTATTTATTATCATGTGTTTTCACTGCTGCTATTACTGTTGGGATGTTACAAATGTCCGATAGAGAGACGAGTTCGCATTTGACGGGTTCAAATTGGAAAATGATATAAGGACCTTCATCAGGATCTTCGTCTTCTCAAACCGACTGGTCAGATTTGCAGGAAGAGTGAGGTGAGCAAAAGGCACCGCAATCGTTGGACAGCAGACATGAAGGTGAGATTTAGTCTCTGAGCTGTTTCTGTAGTGTAGTGGTTATCACATTCGCCTAACCCACGTGAAAGGTCCCCGCTTCGAAACCCGGCAGAAACATCAAGTTCTTCGCATTTAGGGGCTGGTTTAGTACACTGGGCTAAATCGCTGGCTTTTAAAGGAGACCAAGGCAGGCTAGCAGCACAGTTCAATTCCCGTACCAGCCTCCCCGAACAGGCCCCGGAATGTGGCGACTGGGGCTTTTCACAGTGACATCATTTGAAGCCTACTTTGAAGCGATTTTCATTCATTTTTTTCATCTCCCGCAATAACATAGCTGTAACAGGAAGGAGGGAATACATGTTCTCATTCGTTACTTTTTCGTGAACTGCAACTTGTCGGCAGTTCAAGTGAATAATTGCACCGTGTCCTTACCAGTATCCACCGCTAGGGAGCAGAGTGATATATGAGAAGTATTTAAGGTGGGAGGACAGGTGCGTGTTCAGAGGCAGTGCAAGCTGGTGTCAGTGTGAAACGTGGAGACTGGGTGGTTAAACCCTAAGAAATGCTCAGCTCATTTATTTAGTTCAACAGAAACACGTCGCTGAGCTCCCGGTTAATTTTTCAGAATATAGTATTCACCTCCCGGTTCTAAGCCGAGCTCGGTATTGCGTGTGAACTGATAATGCTTCGGGTTCACACAGTCATTTTGCTGTGTTTCACTCTGATCTGCACGGAGGTGAGCGGAGAAGATGAGGTGCAGCAGCTCCCTGGGTGGATGGTTGCTAGTGAAGCGGGTAATGTGTCCATGAACTGCACCAGCAGTGTTGCATTTAGCATCGTATTCTGGTACAGACAGTACCCGAACCAGGCACCCCAGCATCTGGTGATGGCCACAAGAGGAACCGATCAACACGGGAGGATTACAGCTTCAATCGGTGGAGACAACAAGCTCAGTATCCTGACTGTGAGAGAGGCGCATATTACAGACGCTGCCACCTATCTCTGCGCTGTGAGGCACAGTGTAACAAACAGAGGGAGACCCCATACAAAAACCTGCACCGTCTTACAAAGCCGCTTCACTGTGGCTGCAATATCGGCGTTTCATGAAGCGGGGTGTTGTATTCCATGGGAAGGGGGAATGAGAACAACACCTATATAGAAGCGGAAGAGTTAAAGAGGGAGAAATATGAAGAGAGTTGGAAATATAGTCGAAGAAAGGGAAAGTGTTAACATATTGACGGAATGAGTGAAAGAACAGCACAGAACATTCTGTAACAATGAAAAATGAAGTGGAAAAAAGTGAAAAATAACGAGTGTGATGCATAGAGTTAACGATCAATTAAAATCATAAATGAAGTGACTCAGAAATAATGTAAAACGGCCTTAACATCATTCAATCTTCCTCGATAATTCGACATTTTATGGTTTGAAAAGCGGCTTCTGAAGAATTGCCATTGGATATTGCTCTATAAGTAAATTGACACCTTTCCACCATTCTGCCCATGTAAATCCTCCCACTGGGAACCCCGCCAGAGGCAAGGTGGTCCCAAAGTATTTCCTGTTATCAACGTCAAACTATCGACAAAGGACTCGCGATAACGCTGCGAGCTTCGGTCCCGACGACAGCTTGTTCAAACTCTGATACACATTTTCTGCCCTGTGATAGTGGAGCTCTTTCCCAGTTTGTTATTGCTGCCTCAGCAGGTGTCCCGGGACCTGTATTTCTGTAACCTTTTCCTGAAATCCACTACGAACATCAAACTGGATATTTTTCAGTTTGTCAGGATGTAGTTAGTGCTGGGCCTTCGAACGGTTACAATTTAGATAAATGACTTGGATGGTATATTTGCTCAATCTGCTGACCACAGAGAGAGATGTAGGAAAGTAAATGTTGAAGAGGACCTTAGGGGCCGATAAAAGGGCATGGATAGGGTAAGTGAATGGACAAAGATCTGGCAAACAGAGTATAATGTGGAAAATATGAAATTATTAATTTTGGGAGGTAGACACACAGAGAAGCTGATTATCTGGGGAATTGCAGTGGACTGAGATTCAGAAGGATCTGGGTTTCCGAGTGCGTGAATCACAAACGCCAGTTTACAGGTGTAGCAAATAATGAGAATATTGTTGTTCATTGTGAGGTGAATTCATCACAAAAACATGGCGGTTATGCTTCAGTTATAGAGGGTATGAGTGGGATCACATCTGGGATACTGTGCAGTAGGGTGCGATTTGTTACAGTTTTCTAATGGTCTCCGACTGTGACTGTCACTGTGGAGGCTGGATTGCTGTTTCTTTGCTGAGCACTAACTGGAACCCTGACTGTTGGGTTTTTGTACGGGACCCGCTATATCCGTAGCAGTGTGGGCTGCAAGGCACAAAGATACAGTGCGCGATCAGACATCAGCGTGTTGCCTATCATTAGCTCGCTAAGCTTCGCAGTTTTATTTAAGGTAGCTGAAACGCGATCGGTGATGTCAGGGTGTCTGTAAATGTTCTTCCCCAGAACACGAAGAATGTATTGTGGAGCCTTCCCGGACCTCTGACTGTACCAGTACACATAAGGGGTAGAAATGCTTGTCTTCAAGTTGCAGGTTAGTGTGACATTACTTTCCTCTTCAATCTTTATTTCAGCATCCGGCTGCTCCACTGTGTCCTGATGGCTCCAATCTGACGTAAAAAATAGATTAAAGAAACAATCAGTATCAACCTCAAATTGATCAACTTAATCTTCACCATCACTATTGTTTTCACCAACAATAACGTCAGGGTTACAACAGCCAGGAGGAGAATGGAGTTTTACTGGGAAGGAAATACTTACTGAGAAGTGAGATAATGATGAGCATCTGAGCGAGCTGGTTCCCCATGATCCTTCCTGAGTCTGGAACTCTGCAGTGAGAGGAATCCTCTGTCAGACACAGAAATACCGATCCCCGTCATACTGCATTGCTCATCCAGCCAATGGCAGAGGCAGAAATACAGATCCCCGTCACACTGCATTGCTCATCCAGCCAATGGCAGAGGCAGACATTTCTCCAATAACACAATTGGGTCAGGGCGAGAGCAGCAACCGGAAGCTGTGGGTGGGGAGACCGCAGACTCAGAGTGACATGTGCGGTGACTCTCAGCTGTACTCGGAGCGGAAATAGAGAATATGCAGAATATTGTGACCATTCTGCACCTGCTCAATGTTCAAGAGACTGAGAAGCACTCGAGCGGGAAGGACATAAAGCAGCGAGAATCATAGAATCTTGGAGCACCCACTGAGACTATTGGAATAATTAACCAAATAATTTTTCATTCCATCATTTTATCTGATTTGTTGTTCAAGATACATATAATTTCCTTTTGAACGTTGCTATTGAATATTCTGTCACCATTTCAGGCACTATTTCCAGGTTTGAACACATGGCAGTGTAATAAGTGAATGTGATATTTCCTTGCCTTTCTCTCTCTTAACCTGGCGGACATGGATTATTGAATGTTCTACTGATTGAAACAATTACATCTGATCCGTTTCATTAAACGTCTTAAAATCGTTACCACTATAATTAAGAATCTCCCTGAACTGATTGATAAGCGAAGAACAGTCCCAGTTAGTCATTGAATGCTGAGATCCTGGTACCATTCCATGTACTTTCTCCCAAATCTCTGCGTTATATCAAAATGGTGATTTCTAAGCAATGATTTATTAACATTTAGCTTTACTTCAAAAACTCAGAAACGAATGAAAAATGAAATTCGCTTATTGTCACGAGTAGGCTTCAATGAAGTTACTGTGAAAAGCCCCTAGTCGTCACATTCCGGCGCCTGTTCGGGGAGGCTGTTACGGGAATCGAACCGCGCTGCTGGCCTGCCTTTGTCTGCTTTCAAAGCCAGCGATTTAGCCCAGTGTGCCCAGTGTGCTAAACAGCCCCTGTTTATGAAACGTCAACGAATATTAAAATTGTGGCGGATCAGGTCCCATTTAGACTTCCTAGAAGATGATGTTTGATATTCATGTTTTAATGTGCGTCAATAAACTCGACATTTTCAACAGAATCCCATAGCAGAAGGCATCAAATCCAAGCATGCCAATTAGAAAGTCACGTGGGATCATCACCAAAGCCAATAGGCATGGTTTCCTGACCGAGGTCACAATGGGCCTGACCCCGTGCAGTGTCTGGGTGGAACATTGAGCTGAACAGGGCCCGAGCTCCCTCTCTCCTTTCAATCTCTGGATCATTCCCATTCACTGAGATATTCAGTCAGACATGTTTCTGATCATACCACTGGCGCTGTTGCACCGTAAGTGATGGGGTTATATACTTTAAAACACTTAAGCAGATTGGTGCAACGAGTTTGTATTATTATTTAATGTGTTTAACGATGCCACATAGAATCATAGAATTTACAGTGCAGAAGGAGGTCATTCGGCTCATCGAATCAGCACGGGCCCTTACAAAGTGCACCCTACTGAAGCCCACGCCGCCACCCTATCCCCGTAATCCAGTAACCCCCACTTAACATTTTGTGGACACAAAGGGCAATTTAGCATGGCCAATCCACCTAACCTGCATAATTTTGGACTGTGGGAGGAAAGCAGATCACCCGGAGGAAACACTCACAGGCACGGGGAGAACGTGCTGACTCCGCACAGACAGTGGTCCAGCGGGGAATCGAATTTGGGACCCTGGAGCTGTGAGGCAACTGTTCTACACACTATGCTAATCACTATGCATATACCGATATTAAGGACATCTCGGAAACTGGAAACTTACGCCCAGTCATACAGATCGACATAACTTTAAATCAATTCACTTTAACCTTATGCACTTTTATTCCTCGACTTTTACAGACGGACTATGTCAGCAACTCAATGTCCGGTGTTGTTAAGAAGGACGTTCAGTGCAGTTAGATTGTGAATATACAGACCAGGTTACAGAAACGAGGCTTTATGCACTGGTCTAGTGTTCCGGATGGGGGCAAGCGACGTTATATTATCTTATTTTTCCACCTCTTTCTGGAATTCCTGATTTCATTTCGGACATTGCGTTTCTCACTGAACCCCTTTGTTTCTCTCACTGTCTATCTCACTGCTTCTCCTGTTCCCTCTTCGTTGGTCTCCCTTCGTTTTCCCGTCTGTATGACCTCTACATATTTGCATGTGTTCCCTTCAGTGTTTCTTAACCATATTTTCAACTATTCCCCTTCCTGCCCCCGTCTCTCCTTCGTTTCTCTCACTGTCTGCCCCAACCTGCCTCTCTCTCATTTCCATCATTCCCTTTCCTCAGATTTATATCCCTGTATATCCAACGGGGTTGTCCTATCTCTGTCTCCGTATCTATCACGGTTTCTTCTTCTGATTCACTCACTGTCTCCCTTTCATATGTCGTATTTCTCCATGTTGGATATCAAATATTAAATATTTTTCTCAGCATTTCTATTATAATATCTTTCATTCACAACATGGTATCAATACTCCAAACACAGCCTCACATTATCTTCCCAGTGTTGCACCTGTTGCTTTCGGCTTATTAATATTTCGGATTTATTTTGAATAAGAACAATCTGCTGATAGGTTTACAAAGTCCAGGTGTTCCTGCTCTGCCCGCTATTCCCTTTGTTACGCTGCGGCAGTGTTTTTGTCCGAGGCTCCCACTAGTTGTTGTCACTGTCTCCCAGTCCGCAGTAATACACCGTGCTGTCAAACAGCCGCAGCTCCCGGATGGTGAATTTCCCCTCACTTTTCATCCTGTTTAGGGATGCAGAAATTCGAGTCCCCACGCCCTTTGCTCTGATAACATCTCCATAATTAGGGATGTAGATCAAGAATGCAGTGGTTCTATCCCGATCCTGACGGTATAGCTGTAAAGAATATGCAATATTTGTTGTCGAATATTTGAAATCAATGGTCATCGATTCTCCTGCAAACTTTGTGGCTGTAACCGGCTCTTGTGAGACAGAATCTGCACCACTCGCACCTGCAAACAATTAGAAACAAGGACTTTAACTTTTTATATCACCTTTTAAGAAACAATGTGATCAACGTAATTGTGGATATTACAAATAGAAGGAAAACACAGTTGAAGGGTAAGATGTATATGTCAGTCTCCTGAACAAGTTTGAGATTGTGTAACTTGGGAACTTACCAGTTAGGAGATTGGCTGTTGTTAAGAATGAGTAAAAGATAATGCACAACATGTTCACGGAGCTGATGGTGGATTTGAACACAGTGAGTTACAGCTGAATTGTTGTAATGAAGAATTCAGAAGACGTTGAGTGATATCCGGCGTCACAACCGATTGGTTCATTCCTGACAAAGCCAACAGGTGACACCCAATCAGTTCACGGCTCCTTTGTCGTACGTTTCATCCAATTAGATCCATTTATTTGTTCTCCAATCCATGACGTCTGAGCGAGGAGCACGGTACCACTTGCACCTGTTGCCAGAACAATGAATTGAACAGAACATCAGACGATAAGGAACAGGAGCTGCAGTGGACCATTTGTCCCATCACTTGGACCTACTCCGCAATTCATGATTCAAGATCATGGTTGATCAATCTCACATCTACCTTCCTACCCCACATCCTTTATTTCCCGGAATATTCACAAATCCATCAACTGTCTCGACAAAACTAAACGACTGACTAACCTTTGACACAGGGAGAGCATTAAAGTGAATGTTGGCCCTTTTGCAGATTGAATTTTGAGAATGGACACTGATAGGTGTTACTTAATGTTGTGATAACAGCGTAAGAGTCTACTAGACAGCTAGTCAGGAACCTCGGAAAATACTATTCAGCGCCACAGAAAGAAATTATTCGGGCGAACTGCTCGTTATAATGTTGTTTTGTTTATATTGACAGTTCACAATTCAGGTCACAGAACTGGTTCAGAGAGGAGGATTTTTTGATTCTTTCATCTGACGTCGGCGTAGCAGGCTGTGCATTTATTGTCCATCCCTAATTGTCCTTGAGGGGGCAGTTAAGAGTGAACCACATTGCTGTGGGTCTGGAGTCACGTGTAGGCCTGACCAGGTAAGGATGGCAGATTTATTTCCCTACATTAGTGAATCAGATTTTTTTTTAACGAGAATCAACAATGGTTCCATGATCGCCATTAGATCTTTAATTTCAGATTCAAATGTAGCCATCTGCTGTGATGTGATTGAACCTGCCCCCAGGGCATTTTTATGGGTCTCTGGTTTACTAGTCCAGTGATAATACCACTCCGCCACCGCCTCACCAAGAGTGCCTTGCAGGTTTGTGTGCAGACTGACTGTGCCTCTGCAATAATGTGGGACTCAACGCACAGTGATACACGACAGAGTCAGAGACTGTAACCACTGTGATATTTAAAGAAACTGCTGTCTTGTCTTGGTCTAAATCAGCCGAAAACTGGTCTGGGAAATCTGAAGACTTTTCCCCATCCCCCGTATTGCATTTCTTCAGTAAATATCTCGGAGCTTCTCCTGGATACTGGATGTACCAGAAGAGAGTCTGGCCAGGGTATTCCGTTTTGTAACTGCAGATCAATTTTGCCGTCCATCCATCCTGAACCGTTAATTCAGGCGGCTCCTGGGAAACTGAATCTTGGCCATTGGTTCCTGTAACAACAGATAGAACGTGTGAGAACTCTGTGAGTAACATGACCCATGAAACACAGTCTGAGGATTTGAGCTCAGACTCACCGGGCAGCAAGACGTTTATTATAAGTAAAGCACACAGGGAGCACGTGGTTCCTGATGGACAGTAAACAGCGATACTGTTTCAAATATGTTACTGTTTAAAGTGTGAGATCAAAAGGTACACTCAGATCAGAGGCCATGATGTGGAGATGCCGGCGTTGGACTGTGGTGGACATAGTAAAAAATCTTACAACACCAGGTTAAATTCCAACAGGTTTGTTGGGAATCACTAGCTTTCGAAGCACAGCTCCTTCATCAGGTGAGTCATTCTGTGGGAGGAAACGCACGCAGACAGGGGGAGAATATTCAAACTCTATACAGACTGTCACCTAGAATTGAACGCGGGACCTTGGAGCTGTGAGGCAGCAGTACCACTTTGCCTCCCTGTGATTGTCGACCCGCTCCAGTTTTTGTTTGAGCCCCGCCGGGCCCTCATTCACTGTGGGTCTCAGCGCGCAGTAATACACGGCGCTGTCTGTCATCTTCAAATCTGTCACAGACAAGTGAAAAGTGCTTTGCGTCTGGTTGAGTTTCCCGCTGAAGTGTTCAAAGCCGGGAGCCGTCTGTTTAAATCCATTATTATCAACTCTGAGCAGATACTGAGGAGATCGGTGTGGATACTGACGATACCAGAACAGATAATATACTATAGCTGAATTCGATACCGAGTAACTACAGGGCATTGCTGAATCGTCACCCTCTTCTGCGTCGACTCCTCGTTCTACCTGGGATACGGTGTCTCCCTTACTCATCCCTGAAATTAAACAACAAAAATACAGCGGGTTAAACGAATTAACATGGGGACGACGTGTACCCGAAGATAGAAATGTAAATAAATATACGATTTGGGTAATTTAGGACAGGGGTTCAATATAACCGACCTGTTACCAGGACAATAACCAGAGACAGACAGAGTTTCACCCCCATGGCTCCAGTCTGAAGTCCAGAAACAGAGACAGTGATCACTGTCTGCAGCAGTCCTGCAATTGCGGAAGTTCAAACATTCAGAGGGATGTCATGAGGTTAAATGCGATTT